>NW_019385753.1:112385-165296 GCF_000671375.1 Centruroides sculpturatus | reverse complement strand
ATATTAAAATTAATTTAGACAATATTAATTAATTTAAAACAAGAGAAAATATTGGAATCGTGTCAAAATTAACCCTTCGAGGTTTTTGGAAATCTCCACGTTTTCAGACACGACGAACCCAAACAGGAAAGAAAACGTAGAACAAATTCTATTAATATTAGGGTCGAATCTCTGTTCTTGCTTATCACAGCCCCTCATGCCTGAGAGAACGTTTTGACTGTCAATACACTTTTTATATGAAAACGAATACGCCAATAATAATTTATTCTAACGAGTAAACTTTCTTATGATTTGTGTTTGCTTCAATTTACATTAACAGTTATCGGCTAGCCTTTTTAAGTAAGTTCGATGCATGCAGGGACTCGATCGCTTGATGTTGTGTAGGTTTGCCGCAGCAAACAAGTGCCATTAGAAGCATTTAAAACGGCCAGATTGTATCAAAGGCTTGCTGTACCCAGTCAGTATACATGTATTGTGTACATGATGGATCTACATAGAGATTAATAAGGCATAAGCTCTTAACGTTATAAAATAAATGTTAAAATGTTGTATATTTTACTGAAAACATGTTTTTATATTTCTTAATATTGACAGAAACGTAACATATTATGAACAATTTTTTATAATAAAAACAAAGTAATATTTATTGTTAATTGTAAAAACATGTGTAAAATTGTATTTATTTTGATTTATTTTTGTTGTACTTTGGTTGAAACTACTAAAGACTATACTATTATCATAGAATATATATTTCAATACTTATTTTGAACTGCATATTCACATATTATAACATTTATAATATCGCAACATTAATAATGAACTTTCATTTTGTACATGAATGGTTATTTATTTTGAAAACTATTCTCGAACATTAATAAATTAGTTTAGAAAAAAAATTATTTCTAAAATTTGTTTTCTTTTCTTTTCACGTTCAAACTCTATCTGCTTTCCCCCTTCAACTGCTTGGTTCACAATGAAAAAGACAAACTCACGACCTTCACACAAAACTTTTCTTTTTCTTGTCAAATTACTGACCAGATTAAACAATTATAATTGTAAGATAATTGAACAGAACAAGATACTAAATAAAGCCTTTCACTTCGCTAATTCACTATCTAAAATTGTATATTGAAGTACTACAAGTCGATAGTCATTATCTAATTAAATTTTCGTAAACTTATTAGAGAAAACTTAAAATAAAGTATTGAACTGACAATCAAATCAAAAAACTAAACAAAATTAAAAAGCATGATTAGAACTAGTGTTAAAAGACTACAAAAAAATACAAAATGCAAGCGCCAGTGTTCACTCACAGTATGCCGTAGCGGATTATGTTTCTTTGAGACCTACAAGCAATTTCTTATAACGCCCTTTATATAGAAGTATTTTTATATATTAAAAATATCTAAAAAATTCTCAAACAATAACAATTTTTACACTATAATTTACATATTTTAAACATTTATTAAACATTATTAAACGTGCCGAAAAACGATGAGGCCCGAGGTTGCTTCGTAGGCCTATTAGGTAAACGTTTATTGACAACCCGAATGCGTGATGACAAGTATTCGTCTCCTTTGATTCGGCCCAGTACACCTACGATATTCGGAAAATAACGATTGCCAAATATTTGTAATGAATAATCAACTTTATTCAGTATTCGGTTAAAGGCGATGTTTTGATAAATATTTATTATAATGTACTTTAACTATCTGAAGACAAAGTCTGTCCAAAAACGTTTAAAAAGTGTGGTCTGGAGCAAGAAGAAAATAAATGGTGGTTCCTATTTGGACAGACTTTGTCTTCAAAAATTTAATTTACTATTCTGACAAAAATTTACAAATGTACTTTAACTTAATTTAATGTCATATTTAATTAAAAAAGTAATATACAGTTTTTAACTCGACACCATTAATTATACTTCTTATAAACTCAACTAATTGATATTACAAACAATTTGGTATCCATTATTTTCTAAACATAGCTTATTCCTATCAAATGACTTTAATGCCAATACTTATCGATTAAATCTCGTAAGATATCGTCATGGCAATCGTCCTTAGATATTACCTTTGTCTGTAAATAATTTGTTTACGTCACAGACCTTAGATGTTTTATTTTCAAATCAAAGTACTTTTCCAACATCGAATGTTTTACCTTGGCCAATTGGAAACTACTTTCTATCATACGTAAATTACAGATAGAGTATTGTTATCGACGCAACACAAGTTTATCCAATATTCCAAACTGTTTCTGCATTTTACACTTTAATCGGTGTTAGAAACTTGATCACATTTTAACGTAAAACAGATTAAATATTTTACAATGTAAAAATACCTATTAAATCAATTTAAGGATAACGTATTAAATAATTACTGGCATATATTTAAATAATAATGCAGCCGTTATCCGATAATTGTGTAGTAAGAAAATTTCAGCCTTTCATTGCTGTTATGAAAATTTTCGGTATAGATATTTTTGAAACATGTAAATGCAGAAAGAACACAAATGCCAGAACTGAGAAACTTTTCAGGTTTTATACACACGTTTTCGAAATTTTCTTGTGGACAGCAGCTTTATTGTTTACAGCAATGTTAATTTCTCTGAACAAACTGTGTAATCATCTGTTTATGGTACTTAAAAATCATTCAATATACATGAAAATTGTTTTCTCTTTTGTTGCGTGGTATGCAGCTGTACAGTTTAGCAGTTTAAAGAGAAAAAAACTTAATATTCATCAGTTAATGACAAAATTTAAGGAAGAAGAAAAATTTATGGATATAATACAACCGCACATTTTCCATTATTCTTTACTTTCTATCTTCACAGTCGTTGCATTATCTATACTATTTATTGTTCTTAGTTATTTTGCGTTTAATAATTACAGACAATATGATTACAGAATCTCTTTATTTTGCATTGTTTATGCGCAGATATGGCTTATTTATTCGTTGGCTCCTACATTCTGTTTAATTTTCTTGTTACCATGTTTTTTTATTATTATCGGCAAACGTTTGATAAAAATCTCTCAACAGCTACAACTGACAAATGTTGCAACGAAATCTCTTGTTCAAGAGATGATGACGAATCTCTTAGAAATTTGGGAAATTTTCGATGAAATTAATGAAAAATGGAAGATATGGCTTCCAGCTATGTACATACGTTTTACGTTCGAAGGCTGTTTTTATACTTACGTTTTTCTTTTTGTACAAATCGATACAGTTGTTCGAGTATTTTGTTTATGCCTAGGTGCGTTTATATTGTTTTTAACGTTATTATTTGCGCGAGCATTCTCGATTTTTACTTCAATTGTAAGTATCTCTTCTCTAATGGCAGAAATAAAATATGTTTTTTATTAATTGAAATTATCCACTATGATATTTATAATAAACTATTATTATTTTTCAGATATACGATAATTTTATCTCCATGGGAAAATTTCATGCTTCTTTAAACTTCTTGTCGTACATATTCAAAGTATCTAACGTTTAACTTTATAAGATACTAACATATAAAAAGTCGTTAAAAACACAAATTGAAACTATTCAAACGATGTCTTTACTTGTCTTTTATCACACAAAATCTGAAATACAGGGAAGATTCCCCTCTGATTTCGAGCTTTAACGTTAGTATATTAAGTAAGACAATATGTTTACTGATGAATGCATAACAATGTAAAAATAGATCGAAAATATTTTGAAATCCTTGAACAGTGAAGTGTTTTGTCTAATACATAATTTACTGAAGTGCATCGCCTCAAGTGAAAAGTCCAACGTCAGTTTGATTTCAGTTAGTTCTTGGTGTGAAAAGAAACAATTGAGACGTCGTTGCATAATTAACCTTTGCGTTTTTAACGAATTTTTAGTTACTTATACAAATTATTTGACACAATTGGCTATATAATTCATTCATTTCAGATAATTTGCTTCGTGAAAAAATTCGGAGGAAGACCTTTTGGTTTATCGATGGGTGGATTTTTCTATATAAAGAAAAACTTTCTGATAAGGGTAATAATTATAAAAAATATAAAACATATTTGCTGTCTGTTTAACTATACAGTGAGTAAACTGATATTGTTCATAGCTTTTTCTATAAAGGAATAATCAATTCCAATTCATTTCCCTATTTTTAAAATATAGATTTATTTTGCAAGTAAAAACATTAGTTACGCATTTTTCAAATAAAATATTTTCGAGTTTATATAAAATTTGCTTGTTAGATAAACTGTTAATAAATCTAATGGTAATTTTGCAGGTAATTTTTAGAATAAGTAAAGAAATTGAATCGTTTTCTTGGAATTTAGTTAAAGAATTTCTTAATTTGAATCATTTTATATATTACAATATAACATGGGAATTTTACATTAAATTGTAATTCATTTTATTGTAACATTAAAACTTTACATAGGGGAGACCGGGACAAGATCGACATGTTAAGNTAATATTTTTAAATATCAGTTATATTCTATCTTAATTTAATTGTTATTTTTCACACAATTTTTATTAATTGTTTCAGGTGCTGAATTTACTTTATTCTATTTTATCTTCTCTCATTGAAGTAACCGGAGTTATGAAGAAAAACAGGTGCTATTCAAAAATCGGTGTAAATGTTGCAGTTAAAAACGAAAGTGTCGTCAATATAGTGTAAGCTGTTTATCCGCATCAGTCTCAATACTCTTTTCTCTTAAAGATTTTAAACACTTGTATACAAATTAGTTTTTGTCATAATTGTGAAAAAATGAAACATATCTTGACTATTCTCACAGTACATATTGAGTAACTTCGCATTTATGTAATGTTAATATTTTAATACATTTGTATAAATTAAAACGTGTAAGCTTAATGTAAATTATTGAAATGTACGTTTGCTGTGTATTTTTAGTTTTCGTTTTAATACCGAAGTGATTTTTGTTTATCCGAATTTTCGTTAAAACTAATTGGTTTTAATTTCATTTGATATAAACAGGATTTATGTATATATGTGTAGGGAAAATCTTTAAAACTTAAGTAGATATTTTGTATATGGAAATACGATAAACATATAATGTTATCGTGAAATTCTAATATTTTTTCTTAGTGTTTAACGCAGTTTGTATATTATTTTTATTGTGTCAACAAATGTTTTATATTGGGCGCACTAATTATTCTACATTTATTAATGTTAACAGTGATTTTACAAAGATGTAAGAAAATAATTAAACTAAAAAATAAAATAAAATGCTAATTCTAAGAATTGTGCAGTGTTTTTTATTTATAAAGATGAATTAACAGTAAGTTTAGTTGGAACAGTGTAAAACAGGTGTTTGCAAGCATCATTCTGTATTAATTAACAATCAAGAAAACAACTGTAAAGAACAAGCGAAATGTCTATAAAGCGGTTTATATATATNGTTTCAATACCGGAGTGACTTTTGTTAATCCGAATTTTCGTTAAAACTAATTGGTTGTAATTTCATTTGATATAAACAGGATTTATGTATATACATGTAGGGGAAATCTCTAAAACTTAAGTAGCTATCTTGTATATGCAAATACAGTAAACATATAATGTTATCGTGAAAGTCTAATATTTTTTCTTAGTGTTTAACGCAGTTTGTATATTTTTTTATTGTTGTGTCAACAAATGTTTTATATTGGGCACACTAATTATTCTACATTTATTAATGTTAACAGTGATTTTACAAAGATGTAACAAAATAATTAAAGTAAACAATAAAATAAAATGCTAATTCTAAGAATTGTGCAGTTTTTTTTATATATATATAGATGAATTAACAGTAAGTTTAGTTGAAACAGTGTAAAGCAGGTGTTTGCAAGCATCATTCTGTATTAATTAACCATCAAGAAAACAACTGTGAAGAACAAGCGATGTGTTGATAAAGTGGTTTATATATATATATATATACAGTAGTGGACAAAAGTAGAGCTACCCTTGACATATGTATTATAATGCAACCTCTCTATTTTTTTGATTACTTATTACACAATTAATATTGTGATAGATGACAAAGAGCTAAAAAAGACCAAATACTCAATTGAATAAACAAATGTTATTTTAAATCTGATGTACAAAAAAAACGAAGTTTTTATATTTTACACTGCGACAAAAGCTAACTAACGAAATTGACGCTAAAATACACACGTACTATACAGTATTTTTTTTTTTAATTTTTATTTATTACGCATACTGGATACACTTTTTGATGCGGGGAGCAAAATCATCTCCCAAAAAGAACAAGACACTTAAATACAATAGACATAAGATTACAATTAAAAATTATAGGCCTATATTACAATATTAATTTAAATAAATAACAATTTAAACATTAAGATTTAAAACTCAAATATAATAATTAGTTAAAGTTTAAAGTTAAAGTTTGGGAGCATCTGTCAAAAATAATACAAAACCAATAAACAAGATTAAAGTAAAACAACCAAATGAAAAAGCAAATTGCTTACCTATAAAAAAAATAATAAATTGGTAACGAAAACACAGCACTGACAGATGTTCCTCTACTATACAGTACATACATATCCATGAAATTTTTTTGGTAATTTCTTTATCTTTTGGGATGAACAGTCTCAAAACTTGGAAATTCAAAAAATTTCAGAGAATCAATTTTGACACGACTCAGCTACTTTCCCTTGTTATACATACACAGAAAAATTAAAATGAAATAAATCTAATTAAACTATTCGAATATTATTATACTTTTCTGAATATAATAATCTTAACTAAGAAAATAATTACAATAAAGTTTTATTGATCAACTTACGTAGCAAAAATTACGTAATTTTATTTTTGCTACGTAATCTTTTGATTGTTTGTTCTAGTATGAAAATACCTTTCGCAAATTCTATTGTAGTTCTGTGTCCTACGGAAATTACGCTTTACTAAATAAGTTAATAAATCAATATTACCAATAAATGAATGAAAATATTCGGAACGTCTTCAATCAATTATTGATTATTTTGATTCGTTTCCGTATTTTGTAAAGCGCAATTTCCAATAGATATCAAAGTACAATAAAATCTGTAAAAGTGATCTTTATCATAGAACAAACATGCTGTTTTAAAAATAGGATTATATAACGTCAATTCAAAAATGATAAAACGTTAATTCTGATTACCTACGTAATACCAATTAAAATCATTAATTTAATATCTGTGTAAACGGATTAATTCTTGGGAACGTAGCGATTTTCCGTTACGCAAACCTCTTCAAAACTGAAATATTACAAACTGGAATAATGGTTAAGTGCCTAAACCCCCGTTCGTCACCACGTGTGGGTCTGCCGAATTCCAAAGTAGCTTGCTAAAGTACATCCTCTTTTATTCTACAGGGTAAAAAATTTTTAAAACAAGTCTCTTATAACAATGTACATTGTTAAAATTAATGTCTTTTACCACAATATAGGTTTAAAGTATTGTAAGGTAGATTCAGACGTATATCACATCATTAATCAATTTGTTTTGATTATGTATATTAACATAAATTTCAATATTAAACGAAAAATATTCTTCTCAATATTTTACATTATAATATGTTATAGAAAATTTTTAATGTATTGTTTAATTACTTAAAATATATTTTTATGTTTATCATATAATCGAGATGGGTTAGTAATAATAATAATGAGGAATCCTGAATAAAGAAGATTCTGCACTTTAAAATGGAGACGTTATTGGATCCATGGAATAAAGTAAATTATACAAGTATTTAGGATTTTAACAGAACATACACAAATAAAGCAAAGATTAATTAAAGAATACCAAAGTAGGTTAATTGCTATTTTCAGAACACAGTTAAATGCAAAACACAGAGTTAAAGCAATAAACACATATGCCATCCCAGTACTCACATACTCTTATAGAGTTATACATTGGACTCACACAGATCACGAGCAACTCTAAAGGAAAACAAAACAACGCTTACTAAGCATAAACATCATCTTAAATCCGACACAGAAAGATTAACTCCTGTCACGTAAAGATGGCGGACGTGACTTGACTGACACAGTTAACCTTTACTACAAACAAATACTGTCACTGTGAGAGTTTTTCTGCAAGAAACAAGAAACATCACAGTTACATAAAGCAGTAACTCTAGCAGACTCAAATAACACGCCATTAAACTTACACTCACATCATACAGACTCGACACAACATATAACAATCATAGACACCATTAAGCATGTCAGCTCAAAAGGCACTCCATGGCAGGCATCCTTATGACCTGGCCCACGATTTTGTTGACAAAACTGCGTCAAACAGCTGGTTAGATCGGAGATGCCCCTTTAGGGAGGAGGAAGCTTTCATGATTGCCATACAGGATCAGGTCATAAACAATAAAAACTACAGAAAACACATACAAAGATACAGCACTCACAAATGACACATGCAGAAAATGTCACCTCATACCAGAAACTATACAACACATCAATTCTGGGTGCAAGCTCATGGCAGAGACAGATTATTTACACAAATATAATCAAGTAACAAATATAATACATCAAGAGCTTGCAAAGAAACACAAATTATTAGACATCCGCGAACCATACTACAAGTACATTCCACAGACAGTATTGGAAAACAACACGCACAAAATGAATTACGACATAGCCGTAATCACAGATAAAACAATTTACCAGAACAGACTAGACATCATACTCATTGACAAACACAATAAAATCGCACACATTATAGACATAGCCATTCCAAACACTCACAATGTACAAAACACATGCACTGAAAAATTTAGCAAGTACACAGAAGTCGCCCAAGAAATAAGGCACCTGTGGAGGATGGATAGGGTGTATATTGTACCTGTCGTTCTCTCCTGTACAGGTGTGATACCACACACACTACACAAAAGCCGGGAACATTATAATTGAATAAAAATACATACTTCTACAAAAGGACACTATATTGAATGCATGCCATATTGTTAGGAAATTCCTGAATACAAACACTGACACGCTTATTTAATTTTAGTTTTTGGTTGCTATGCCTTGACTCTGGTCCGGCATACTACACAGCAACTGGTGTNTTTTTTTACTTGAATTTCATTAATTTAAATGATTTTTAAATCGGGGATGATACATTAATTACTTATATAGTTTAACGGAGGGAGAGGAATGTCGGGTCTACGCGTATTAACACCTATAACTCGAATAACTGCTAAACAATAGCCAGGTTGCGGCCGAAGTTTTCATCTCTCAAACGTGAACATCGAACGTCGAGCGCCGCTATCTCGTAAGCAGCGCTCGACGTTCGACGTTCACAAAAACTTCAGCCGCAACCTCTCTAATAAGAGAACGTATAACCTTCGATGACTTTTAATAAAATAGAATTATAAAACGTGAAATAATTCATGCGTTTCAGATTATTCTATTAACTCGATAAACCAGATCTATTGTCAAGGTAATCGCTACCTTATGGAAGATGATTATATCGAGATGGTACATTAAACACCTAATGATATAAAACATTAACTTATATGTTCATAATATTTTATATCTTCTATGAAATTTACAAACATTTTGTATATTATATGCTTTAATACATACATCTATTGATAGAAAATAATTTGTTTTAATAATGCATTTATTTTTCATATACAGCTGTGGATATGGACGAAATATTTACACATTTATCGGTAGTATTATTTATTACAAAAATATTAGAATTTTTCCATACATTTTTCATCTACAAGAATTCTAATTTACTATGTAATTATTCAGTTAAATTATCGGACATCGTAACTTGTTCAACAGGAAAAAAAAATCTTTTAACCGCATTATTAAACAAACAAACAATAATCTTCACAACATTTTGTATAACAATAAACTGTATTAATTATCACTATTGCAAGATGTAAATATTACAAATACTTTTCATTCCGGTGTCTTTTTAAGAAACTGTTGTATTAGTCGTTGAGATCTTTTCTTTAATTCTAGAAATTTTTGAAGAGCAACTTTTTTGGTCAAGTACTCCGGTGAGCTCAATTAGTGTTGAGAAAACAGAGTAAAATCCACTCATAACCTATTAAAATATAAAAATGTCTGACTTTGAAGAAAAATTATTAATAATTGAAATTAAAAATTTCTGTGAATAATTAGATGACCTTTTTTTATTTAATTTTATTATTATTATATAAATATAAATGTTAATTAATATTATTATATGTGTAGTATTAATTTAACATCTACCAATAGTTTACAAACTATTTCTTCCTACCCGAATAAGAAAGTTCTTTTTCACGTAAAAGAATCCCCCAATGGATATTCCAAAAGGTCTTCCTCCAAATTTCTTCATGAACCCAATCACCTGAAATGAATATTTTAAATTAAATAATATTTAATCATAAGAATTAAAATGAAAGATAATACAATACTTTGAATTTATACTCCGAGGAAAGAGGCTCCGAATAGAATTTCCCAATTGAAATGAAATTATCGTATACCTGAAAAAGTTAATGAATTTTTTAAACATTGAAAAACTATTTTAAGAAATACTTAATTACTATTACGTAATACTTACAATCGATGTAAATGACGAAAGTGCCCAAGACACTGAAAATAATCCAAATAAAAGAATCGATGCAAAACCAGATATAGCTAAACGTAGGACGAAAGGTATCTTAGCGAAAAGAGCTCCATATAAGAAAAAACTGGATTCGTACAGAAAATTTATATATATAATAGGAAAAAGAATACTCCATTTTTCGTTTAGTTCTTCAATACATTCCCACAATTCCCACAATTTCTCTAACAGATTTGGTAAAAACCATCTAGTTGCTCGCTTTGCATTTTCTAATTCTTTGGAGGTTTCCACAAGTCGTTTCGCTACCATTAGTAAACCAAATGCCGAGAATAGCAACACACAACATATGTGTGACAACGTATAAATTGCCCATAACTGAGTGACTATTGTGCAGCCAAGTAGTATTTTATCATCACGTATAAATTTGGCTAAAGAAATATAACTAAAATATGTAAATATTGCATAAAGTACTACGAGAAAAAATAAAAACAATGCCACAAGAATAGAAAAATATCTTTCGCATTTCTTAATGAAATCTTCTTCCCCGTCGTATTCCGTCTTAAAATAATGAGCATTTATTTTTCTTCTTCGCAGAATACTAAACTGAAGAGCGGCATAAACAGCAAGACCTAAAAAGACTATTTTGGCATAAAGTGTTTCGTTTCCGAAAGGTAGGAAAACTTCCGAGCATAGAACGTTTGAAGTTATTATCATCATTATAAGTAATGATAATGCAAACCAGAAGAGAAACTCGATAAATCGCTGGTAAATTCTGAAAAATATAGAAAATGATTTTTCTTTCGACTTTCGACATTTACATGGTTTATAGAAATCCAATCCGAAAACTTCTGCAGTAGATAAAAGCAGTTGCATCTTCATTGCATTACATGTATATAAAGGATGTAATTGCGTTGATTTAGACATGATCGAAAAGCCTTCGATGGTCTATATTAATGACTACACTTTAAAATTTAATTTTATAGAAATCCGACTCCTACAATTTCTACAATTGCAAGTACTTCTTCATAAAGAAGCCAAAGCGAAATGGACTGAACTGCTCGCCCAATACGAATACGTTTGTAAAATTTATATTGATTTCTGCGATTTAATTACATAAAATGGAAGAAATCTTACCGATTTGTTATTTAGAATTTTATTCGTTTCTGTTATATACACAGAAAGGTACGTTTATGAAATTAGTAGCATTATTGAAGACGTTGCAATTTAAATTGGCCACATTACTAAAATTATTTTTTGACGTTTGATAAGTTATATTGCTGAACTATGAGCTATAATAGAAATTCTATATAAAGGACTGTCACATAGGCAACTTTAATAATGTTTTTATCGATTTTCAATTTCTACCTTTTACAAATAATTCCGTAAATAGTTTAAACTTTCTATTTGTTCCTCGATAGAAAAGATAATACCAAATTTTAAAGATTACAAACATCTTCCATTGGTTTACGAAATTGATTTACCGCTGCTTGAAATTTTAGAAATATGTTATATTAAACGTTTATAATATTGTATATCGCGTTACTCAACTGTTTATTATGCACTATTTGCATTGTTTTGCTACCGAAACAACGTAATAAATAAGAAAGTGTGTGCTTATAGATGTTGGAATTAATAAAATTATTTTAGCGCTCAGCAGAAATATGTAAAAATTAACAATTCCTTAATTCAAAGAGAAATCTTTTAATGTTAAGAGGAAGCCTCAGATATATAGACATTATTCAGCTTTATGATAATTTAATTATTAAATAAATAAATTAAAATATGTTCTAAAAATCGTATTTGTTTTGACATGTAATAGGATAAAAGAAACTCTCTTACATTAAAAAAAAATTTAATTTATATTCTTCGATTTCGATATACTCAAAATGGGCGGTAGCATTTTCTGGTAGGAAGTGCAGCCTGGCATTGTGAATATGTCACAACACTGGGATGCAATTTTTATTGTAACTTTAATTTATTTAATTAATTCAAAATATATGCTCTGCACCTAAAGTTATTAGCAGTGTCTTGCCTCTGTACGTCATACTTTTTCTCATAACAACAGATTCATGCTGATCATCTATCTAACTCGGTCGTGGAGAAAATTTTTGTGTTAAAATCACATGACTTTTGGTCTAGACTGGAAGTTTTTTATACAGTTAATGTGTTTTTGTTATTTCTTACTCCTGTTTTTAGGTATTCGGTATTCGGCCGAATACCGAATAGTAACCGAATATTCGTTACATCACTACTCATAATGTCACCACGGGCAGTGGTGACATTATGAGTCCTCTGTATATGTAAATAGAACCAGAACTTTCACCATCCGGCCGTAAAAAAGGTAAGGATGATTAGAAAGATCGGCGATTATCATCCTTCTTATAATTTTTTCCATAATAACTCTTGTTATTATAGAAAAAAAATATCGTGTTTATTAATCACTTCCATCTTCGTCTCGTCCTTCCTCTCGGTCGCTTTTGCATTTTCTTTTATTTATTTATTTTTTTCACTAATAAACTTGGAAATTTTTTTAATATATCCAAACGATCCTAACCTTTAAATAATTTGTTGTAATAAAATTTCTAAGCCCAAACATTTTCTAATTTCTTTATTTTTAAATTATAACTATTTTAAGTCCTAGCTGGCAACACTTTATAGACGCTACGGTTGGCAACAGCTACAACGATTTGTAAACAAACTCGTGGGTTGTTCGGAAAGTGATGCAAATCCGCAGGAAACGTCCAAACGACGGTTATACAAAGAGGAGGAGAAAGAAAATAGGCAGGAAAGACACGACTTTACAATATCGTGCGGCCAGATTGAGAAATAATCTTCGTTGGAAACACCAGAAAGAGAATTTGGGTGTTAAAAATCGTGTAAACGGAAGCAAAAAGGATGATGAAGAACACGAAAAAGCGATTCGTAAAGCATTAATTCTCATAGAGTTAATATTAAGTGTCCAGGAATCTCTGAGTGGTGACGATCACGACGTTCAGAAAGCTGCTCGTAATTTAGAAGAGTTATTGCATCATCAATTCAGTTTCTTGTCTCTAGTTTATGCACCATTTATAGTCAAGACAGTTTTCCAATGTCGAAAATATTCTGGGAGCGAAGAAGTGAAGCGTGCCGCTCGAAAATGTTACGACAAATTCAGGCGACTCTTCGGGGTACCCTACGGAGAGAAGTTCGAAGACGTCTTTCAGAACGACGTCAGAGATTTCTGGAAAAATCAGAACCGCACGTTTGAATGGGAACACTTTCCCGTTAATGGAATTAATGGGAAAATTAAACACCAAAAAGAAGGAGAAGCAAAAGAAATCGACCGTAACGGCGAAGAACGGGAAGGTTTGGACAGGACGCGGTCGGAGTTAGTAAAGCCCGGGGAAGTTACGAACGGTACTGCATAGGATGCAGAACGTGGTCTTTTTACACATTCTTTATACAAGTGCACTTTTGTTGTCTGTTATGGTTTGAAATATTACAACGAAAGATCACCGATACAATATCGATTCGAAGAAATTATAACTTTGAAAACTTGAAATCGTGACTGCAAAATTATGTTCCTTTCTTAGACGTGTCTGAATTTCAGACTAAAGACAAGATACTATGTAGCTACTTTGTAAATTTAAATAATTTTTTTTAAATATAAGTATTTATACATTAAAATGTATTTTATCAGATACAGAATGAATAAAATTGTAAACTTCTTAATTAAAACAGTTTTAATGACACTTCTGGAAAAGAAATATCATTCACAATTCATATTTATTATAATCTGTGATAAGTATGTTTTCACTATCTGACTTTCGAATCTGCTATTTAGAAAAATTTTATTCCAATATCTCTCTTGAAACTAAAAACAAATGTCATTTTCTTTTGAAATAAAATCACACTTTCATACATTTAAATTGAAACGGTTGTGGACAGTTTCTACAAAATATTTGTTTTCTCATAAACTGT
Organism: Centruroides sculpturatus; assembly: GCF_000671375.1. Lineage (NCBI taxonomy): Eukaryota > Metazoa > Arthropoda > Arachnida > Scorpiones > Buthidae > Centruroides > Centruroides sculpturatus. The sequence goes on along the minus strand of NW_019385753.1, from coordinate 150,792 downwards.
TTCTTCAGATCACAATGATTACAAACATGAATTTTAATCACTGACTCATGTTTGTATAAAATGTTTGATCAAAAACATTTTGTATATTAAAACCTTGTAAACATTAATCTATAAAAAATTACAATAATTTATTTGATTTGTTGATAAAGATATTTTTTGCAAATAACTTTTTATATACAAATATAAAGTTTTAAAATAACTAACTAAATATAAGTCAAATATAACTAAAATTTAAAATTTTGTTTTGTATAATATGAAATAATAAATGTTACAAACAACCCGACTCTACATAATATGTTAAAGATTTTTGTAAATATTCAATTGCAAATTTCAATTTTATATAAACTTGTGTCAGACATTTAGCATTTCTGCAGTGAAACTATCAAAGAATACTTTGAATATCAAAACTTTATGCTTTCAGGTTTCCAGTTATGGTATTTGCATAATAATAGAGCATTGACAAGTATACAAAGATAACTAAATGACTGTTTAAAGGAGAATATGATAAAGCAATGCATTTTATTTTGCCACAAAGATTTGTGATATTTAAAAGAACTTGCAAGTTAGTTGAGCTTTGTAATATAATTTTGGTATGTACTGTACACTCATTTTTAAGTTGTAATAGTATTAATGTTTTCGTCTTGAAAGTTAGAGACTTTTGGGTATTAGTTTGAACCCATCAAAATCCTACTAGGCTCAGGTGAAATGAGTAATTAGGAGTTTACTCCCTGGTTAGAATAAATATTGGCAAAGTATGATAATAATCACTTCCTCATGACTGAAAAGTTAATTTTTATGCATTTTATGAAAATATTTTGTACTGTCCTTTCCTAGTTATTAAAACTAAAATAACACTATTATATAACTAACTGATTCCAAATAAATGCTAAAAGATTGGGATGTAAACAATATTTAATTAAAATATTTATGTTCTATTTCTTTTTTCTATTTTACATACTCTATACTTAGATTGCCATAAATCAGAAATCCTAAACATTGAGATGAGAGAGTGGTGTACAGTGCAATGCTGAATTAGAAAGGGTACCTTTCACTTCTGATGAGTGAGAAATGAGCATACTTTTCAAAACAGTTTAGATGGTATGGAAAGAAATAATCTGTATCAGGGAAATCTTACTAATTTAGCTTTTCCCATTAGACTTCCTTTTGTTTTTATCATGTCTGGTAATTCTTTCCCTCAAATCATTTAAGATTATTTGGCAAATAAACAACAATCTAGTTTAATACTTTTTGTAATAAAAATAATACATATAGTTGAAAATAATACCACTTTATTTAAATGAACTTTTTTTTCACATATTATTTAATACGCTTCTTGTTATATTCTTGTTATTTTCTAGTTAAGAGCACCAAGGTATCATGTTGCCTGGGACACACACATACTTAGCACCAACTCTGTATGTGTGTACTGTATAATTTACTTAATATAAATAAATAGGTACATTCAAATATAGTCACAATAAGTATGCAAATACATTTAACATTCTAGCAATGGTACACATGATTCCATGTAATTCAAACAATTCTCATTGTTACCACAACGTATCCCTCTATATGCAGCCCTTTTTATATTGTACTTCTGCATTTGACATGGTAACAATGTAATTCTTAGTTTTTTTTTTTATTTGTATACTGTCTTTGAGAGTTTTGATCAATGTCACCAACTCAAGTGTTTCCACTAAATAAGATAGAATAACCTAACTATTGGAAAATTTTTTGACTAGTGGGATATAAAATTTCTGATTTCATCAATTGATTATATCATTTATTAAACCAATAGTAATAGCATAAAAGGCTGTGAGTTGATGTAATCAGGATAGTTTTTAGTTGTGGTCTTACAACTAAAACCTATCCTGATTCATAAATATTTTGTTAATCTGGCAATTCTGAAAGTAAATGAAATATAAAAATATGAAATACAGTATGTTTTATATTCAAAGATGATAATATGCAGTATATACATTTGTCCAAAAAATAAGCATAACTATCCAATCCACAGGAAGAGCCCAGTACAGTCTACTGAACGAATTCTTGTCAGATTAGAATCTGGAGAGAATAGGGAACCCAATGCAGTCCCATAAACATTGCAGAAACCTGTTTGGAAGTGGCAATATCATGGTCTGAGCAATATTATGCTTAATGGCTCCAAGTTTTTGCAAGGTGCACTTCTGCAAAGTAGATGTGAGACTGGAACCTCTTGTGAGACTTTTTTTGAGGTGCCTTGGGTAGTGATTTCATTTTTGTGGACAATAATGTCTCACACATAGGGTTGAACTTGTCAATGACTTTGTTGACGGTAAAAATATTCATTGCACAGAATGACCAGCAAGATCTCCAGTTCTAAATCTCATGGAATGCATTGTATGACAAGCTGCATCCCATCAGCCACCGAGAACATTCAATGAGCTTCAAGACACTCTTGTTTAAGAAAGGACTTGCTGTTTAGGATGTGCACATTCAGGAGGCAACCAGCAACCATATTAATCATTTTCTGTGCAAGAAGATTTAGGACAATGCTTAGTAGGTTTTCTTGTTTTGGTTTTGACATAATTTAGATTAAATTTCTGCTTTTCAATTATTTTATTGCATAAAGAGTAAAATGTTCTGCTTGCATATCAAGTTTCTCATTGATCTGACTGAGATATAGGCCAAATTAATGGTTATACTTACTTTTTATACATGAGTGTGTATTATCAAACTTTTCAAGACAAAACTATGATAAGGCACTTATGTATTTCTTTGCATTTAACTTTGAATATAATTAACTAAGTTTATCTCATATCATGTGACATGTGTTGTATAAGCCATATTATGTAATATTCCAGAAAAGCTCACTCTACAATTTGGAACACTCCTATTATTATAGTGCATTTTCTGACACAATAATTTTGCCATTCTTTAAACTGAAAAATAAAAATATGAAGTTCTCAAAAATTAAGATATATCTTTAGAAGAATTGTTTTGATAGATCTGTGTCCATTAATTTCAGCATTATTTCATCCTAGTCTCACAAACATTTGGAATACTACAGAAAAAATAATCTAGTGGTTAAATTAAAAGTCCAAATTTCAAAAGTTAACTTTTATCGGAAATTTGAATTTTATGAAATTTTATACCAAAAATTCAATTTACGTGATTCTGTTTTGTTTATTTAATAACAGAATCTACTTATTTTCTCCAATATAATTTCAATTACCTAAATTATTTTGGAACTAGAATTGAATATCATTATCTTGAAATAAGACAACTTATTTTTAAAAATATATTTTGAAAATATTTAAACAAATTTTACATCACAAGGAGTTTAAAAAAATATTTTATTAATAAACAAAAAAAAAATCAATCATATGCTATTGAGGACTGCTTAGACTTCCGTGACTCGATAATGTGGATCTCTCGTAAGTTTTTCCATATCCTGGAGGAAACAAAATATATAAATTGTGTGAATACATCATACGCACATAAACAAATAAATTAAACTTATTTATTTAACTATATCTGTATTGTTTTAATCTAAAAATTCTATTTGTTCATTTGTTACTGTTTGACAAAAGGTGCCTTAAATTTTTATACCTACCGTAAGGAAAAAATCGAATTTGCATTTCAATATCTGTATGAGATTTTAAAATTTTTACGGCCTGAAAGAATACAAATGACATGTCACATAAGATATATTTGATAAAGTAATGAATGAGTTATAAAAGTTTAAGAATTTATCTTATAAAAAAATTTGTCAGTTCTGCTTTAAGAAGCTTCCTTTATTTCAAAATTTATTTGCTCAGCACTTTAAAACTGTTGTTGAAAAATATGAACTGTTACAAACAGTTCTATAGCACTGTTTGTAACAGCAGAGGAGTTGACAATAACCAGATGTAAAGTGCCGGTTTTGAACAAAAAACAAGGAAACTAACTAGATTCCTGAGTTTGGCTCCTAAAAATGATCAACCAGAGGAAACAATGTGAGAAGGTCAAAATGAAATTAAGTAGCTAATCCACATAGCCAGATCCAGAGCCAAACAATTAAACTTGAAGGTGACACAATCAGTGCAACAAAAGTGATCACAAGTGCCAAATTTAAAAAATGTTCCATGTTTGAATCTGTTATACAGTAAAAAATGTTCTATGTTTGAATCTGTTATACAGTAAAAAATGTTCTATGTTTGAATCTGTTATACAGTAAAAANATTTATCTTATAAAAAATTTGTCACTTCTGCTTTAAGAAGCTTTCTTTATTTCAAAATTTATTTGCTCAGCACTTTCAAAGCTTTGTGTTTGTCTTCAGACTTGTTGAATTATTTGAACATTTTAAATTTCTTTCTTTCTTTCAGTTTTACTATTTAAAGAAAACAGAATTTTCTGAATCACTTTTTAGCAGCTCTCACCAGTTACATATTCTTCTACTCAGAATATGTAACTTGATAATGACTACTAAATGTTGGTCCATTATTAACCATATTGATGGAAGATAGGTAATTAGTTTTATTGTTAAATTTAAACAACCAGTTTAGAGAATTGACAAAACAATTCTAATATTTCTTTGAATTATATAAATTTCCATGAAGATAACACACAGATTATTCAATTCAGATTTTTGATTTGATGAATTTTTATTTCTAATTTTTCTTTTTTTTTAAAAGTAAAAATTAAACAGTCATTCTCTTATTATCTGACAATCAAGATTGCCATCTGCATTTAATATCCAATCAATTTTCCTGTTTTTCTTCAATTGTTTCTACCCTGTTGGGACTAAGAGAGCACATTACAAATTCAGAAAGGCTGGCAACAGAGTGCCCTAGCAATGAAGGGCATGGCCCAACATATCTGAAATAGACCACGCGTGAAAAATTGCAGAACATAGACCAGACTCAAACCTTGGTCCTCTAACATGACAGACCGACAACTTTACTGTTTGGCCTCTGGCCTCAATTTTCATATGATATTGATTTTGAAGAAAGACAAAAGCCTATTCAAAGGGGTTCAGGCCAGAAGGAAAGGACAGATTAAAGCAAGAAATACTGAGGATGACCTGATCAGATAAGCAGGAGGGACAGGAATACAGATACAATACATGATGCTATAATAATTCTAACTTTAAAAACACTAAACCTATATACCAACAAATTTTTATAACAATTGTAAACATTTTCACCTGGGTTGAATGGGCATCATCTGGCAAACTAATTGCTAAATGCTGAAAACAAACAGGGGATTGCAGAACATGTGTGAAGAGAGGAGGTGATGTAAGATGTGAGAAACAGGGAGGGGGAGGATAGTAAGATTTATAGTTCGAAGAAAGACTTCCATGATGTGGGGAGTCAACATCATGAAAATTAATAGTGGTTTTTTTGCAGGTGGCCTTATATATTTTCACCTGCTCAAGATGTTTGAGAAAGGGTTGCCTGGAAGAGTTATACAGTAAAAGTGCTTTGCGGAATTCCACATTGATGTTAGGGTTGGAGGCATAGATAGCCAATGCCATGTTGGCTAATCCTTTTGTGATGGATGTCTGATGTTCTTTGAGGTGGGTGTTTAAAGGGCATGTTGTAGCATCTATGTATTCTAAGTGGCAGCTGGATCTATGATCAATGACAGGAATAGTGTATATGCCTGGTTGAAGGTCCAGATGGTCTTTAGCATTGTGGAGGAGGGAAGAAATTGAGGGACTTCTATGGAAAGCTAAACAAAAGTTATTTCTCTTGGATATTTCCTTGTAAAGAGGAGCTAGCTTCCTGTCATAAGTGAGGATCCTATAACTTGTGTCCTGGTTGCAATTTATCTGCGAGGTGGAAGTGGTGGAGGAAAGGACATATAAGGCCTTTAATAGTATATGGGGAGTAGCCATGCTGAGTTGCATAGTGGGTGATTGTAAGGTGCTCTTTATCTCTATCCTGTGTGGATGAATGCCCTTCAAACCAAGGTCCCAAACCCCACCATCTTGATGGTGAACAGATCGTGGGAAGAGGCAAAGATGAATGTTGGGTAGTGTATACATTTTCAGTAAACCTGAGTAGATATGTGCTCATTGGATGAGGAAAGCTAGAGGTCCAGGAATTCAACCCTATGTTCATTGTCCTGTTCAAGGTAGAGCGTGAGATTGTAAGAGTTGTAGTTGATTTTTTGCAAAACTTCTTTTGTGTGAAAGTCTTTCTTCAAACTATAAATCTTACTATCCTCCCCCTCCCCATTTCTCTCATCTTATGTCACCTCCCCTCTGCACATGTGTTCTGCAATCCCCTGTTTGTTTTTAGCATTTGGCGATTAGTTTGCCTGATGATGTCTGTTCAACATGATGAAAACTTTTGCAATTGTTATAAAAATTTGTTGGTATATAAGTTTAATGTTTTTCTTCTTCATGCCATATCCGGTCATTCCTGACTTCAGCAAGCACCTGGCGCAGGTTAGTTAATGATTAGTGGTGCGCCAAGGTGAGTCTTGGGGAAGTTAGTATCAGAGTTACCAGCTCTGTATAGAGGTGTTATGCAAGGAAAATAATTCCGTTCAGAAAGTCTTTTAAGGGGAACTGGTCCCTATTCAGGCATTACAGACATGGAGAAAACCCGGAAAACTCCACGTGGCCAGCTCGTCCAAGCGCAAGTGCAAACCCACGACTGAACTCCCAGTGCTCAGGGAATGCCAGTTTAGTGTTTTTAATTCTAATTTAACGAGTTTGAAGCGGCAGTTTTCTTTGAGCAATTATTTATTATGACATTGTCACAATGTCAGGCTGAAATTTTTAATCATATTTTTAATTTAATTAATTTAAAATATATGCTCTCCACCTCAAATTAGTAGTGGCTTCCCCTGCACATCATACTTTTCCAGTTAACAATAGAGTCATGCCAGTCATCTATCTAACACCTTTCAAGGAAAAATTTTTGAATTGAAATAACATGACTTCCAGTTTGCATTGGAAGTTCATACAGTTAATTGGGACCTACTGCCTCTAAAGATTCTATATCTGGTCTCGACTTTCAACTATCTAACTCCATTCTTGATATTAAGGAAAGACAGATGGATGGATGATGGAGGGAATTTATAGGTCTATAATTTTTTCAAATTGCAGCCCAATAAATTAGTTCCATGCCACTTAATTAAAGATATTTCAATAAAACAATATCAAATTTATATATTTTATGCGAAAATTTGAAATAATCATATTATTAGTTTATTTTCGTTCCTTTATTGTTAATTGTTTATTTAAATTCCATTTAATTCAAAACTTGATAAAATTTCAACTAGAAAACAAATAGTTTTTTACTTCTATAACAAATTCTGGTATTCTTTAACATTATCAACTCTATAAAATTTAAATAAACATATAAACTCCAGTCCAGTGGAGTTTATAACAGTGCAGTTGCATATGAAGACTTTGCAGTAACAAAATATTACATAAGCAGTAGCTGCTGTATGCTGTAAGACAAGCTGAAAATACACAAAGGATGTTCACAAGGAAAGAACACAAATGATACTTGCAGAAGAAATGATCACAAATAAAAGTACTACAGTTTGGTAGGAGGGAGTGAAGGTAATTGTGTGTGACTTTACAAACAGTGCTATAAGAATGGCAGAGGAGTTGACAATAGCCATATGTAAAGTGCTGGTTTTGAACAAAAAACAAGGAAACTGACTAAATTCCTGAGTTTGGCTCCTAAAAATGATCAACCAGAGGAAACAATGTGAGAAGGTCAAAATGAAATTAAGTAGCCAATCCACATGGCAAGATCCAGAGCCAAACAATTAAATTTGAAGGTGACACAATCAGTGCATCAAAAGTGATCACAAGTGCCAAGTTTAAAAAATGTTCCATGATCAATACAGTAAAAAATGTTCTGTGCTTGAATCTGTTAGTGTTCAAAAATAAAGACAATCAATCTGATGAGGTGAAAAAAACTTAAAAAAATATTTAATCAAATGCAATAAGTACTTTAATAACTTCTATACAGCACATAGCAAAGTAATATTTTGTTTATTTCAAATTCTATTATTTTACTGGAATGTCTTTTTAATATTATAAAAATTTTCCAATCAAAATTTTTATTTAAAAGTTAGTTTAAATTCCAATTTTATTTTTCATGAGTGTAAAGTANAATATATTTATTTTGTTTGTACAAAATAAAAAAATAATTTTTAACGATACAATAGTCTTTGTTAGGCTTAACATCGACGAAAATTCAACGCGAAGCGACACGCAACGGATAAAAATTTCGACATCGGATACGTTAAACTATTTTTTCGTACGTAAATCAGTTATCCGGACAACCCGATTTTCCAATTGATTCGTAAAATCGACGCTCTACTGTATTGGAAATAATTGTTTGTGATACAGCTTGTACATATTTTTATTTTCCATTTTTTCTCCTATATTCTTCCTGTATAAACTGCATCAAATTGAGAATGATTTTTAATGAAATTATCCTATAATACTACTATTGCTACCTTGAATTTACCATTTTTTCCCTTACCTTTTGAGGATTTGATGAAATATACTAAAAGCTGATTAGTTAGATGATCCACCATGGCAATTGAATTATACTTGAAACTAATCTCAAACATATTTATCTGGAAAACTTCTATCTCAAAATTTATTTTTCCCCTGTATTTTCAGCCTAAATTCAATATATTTTCCATGTTTATCTCAAATAATTTTCTCCCAAAACCTCTATATCTCAAATTATGGACTGAAGTGTCAATTACAATTTCAAAACCGGAAGATTACATTTTAATAGTTGAGAAGCATCTCTTGCAATATAGTACATAGCTGTAATTAATGCTGCTTTTCTCTGATTGGCTGAGGGTTTTGTTTATTTACATCAATGCAACACATGGGCAATCACGAGGGGAGATGCCTCCTGGTAGGACTTTAAATGGGAAACTGGCACCCACTTAGGTGTTGTGAAGAAAATGTGGAAAACTCCATGTAGCCAGCCCATTGGTGAGACACAAATTCACAACCAACTACCAGTGTTCAGTGGTTTTATCCATGTGGTCACTAGTGAGATGAGGCTAAGAGTTTGACTTATTTCTAATTAGTTGAAGTCAGATATCAGAAACTATTGACAAACTATTTTTGTTCAGATATGTCAAAATGTTTTATTTATACCTAATACGATTATGTACTGAACTTGCTATTGTAGTTTAATAAAATACCATAACTCTAATCATACTTATTATTGTTTACTGTATAAGAACCTCTATCTCGAAACCTGTCTATCTCAAAGTTTTTCTTGTTTTTGTGAGATTCAAGATAGACAGGTTCAACTGTATTTTCATAAATTAATCAAAAATCATTAAACTACTATTAAAATTTTCTTTACGAAAGCACTAATACAGTTTATTGAATGTGTATATTGTTTAGACCAAAATGCTCAATCTGTTAAAGTTAAGTATTAAAACGCATGCTAATAATTTTGACAAAATCATTAGCAAGTGTATAGATTGTGTAACATTGGCTGCATTCAGGAGACGCAACAGTTCCAAATCAGTTAAGTTTTTTCTTGCTGAATGTCCTCTACAGTAGCACTGTTTCAGAACATGTTTGGTGTTTTGACGTCACATTTAGTAGCATCTCTCATTTATGCTACCTATCACTAAATGCAACTGACCAATGATGGCTGGTATTATTTTATATGTTTGATTACTGATATTGTGTATTATTTTAATTATGTTAGATTCAACAGAGCCAGAATGATTTTATGATGATTTGTCAGATTCCAATATAAATTTGACGGGTCATCATGAATTTGAAAAGCATAATGATATAGGATACAACAAAACTCAAGTTTTGTTGATTGACTACTGCAACATAATCTATGTTGTTGTGGTTAATCGACAAAAGTATACAGTAGTAATTAATCAACTAAAACTTGTTATAAGAACAAATTGATCAGATTCTTCGTTTTTCTTAATTGTCTCTTTCTTCTTTATTACCATTTTTTAAAATTTCTATATAAAGAAGCTAAAAATATTTTTAAATATTTTTAACTCCTGTTCCAATGCATATGTTACTCATCATTCGGCAGATGTAAATAGGTAATAGCTACTGAAAATGCCTTTGCTCAGTGACAACTGTTGACTCTGCTGAATGCAGATGTTGAATTGCCAACTGACATCAGTTGGTTAACAGATTCAAACGATCAAATCTAAAAAGTACTGTACATATTTCTACTATAAAAAGATATTTATATTCAGTGCTGGCTCTACGGTAACTTTCACCTGATGCAAAACTGATTTTTGCCATCCTTGCTTCCATAGTGGTTGACAACAGAGAGAAATTCTAGTGCTGGCACTCTTGCATGAACTATTTATACACAACTTTAATGTGCATTTACTGTATTTGGCTTATTTTTATGTACTCTCTCTGTTTTTAAATATTTTTACTGCTTATTTTACTTCATCTCTCACTTGGCTGCTTGAGTCAATTTCCTTGTTGCCTCACTCATTGAGACAGTCCCATTTATATTGATAATAGCAATTTTTCATCAGTTTCAGATATAAAAGACTACCTCATTTCTCTCAGTTCTTATTTTGTATAGTCTAATTATTTTCATATTGATTCAAGAAAAAAATAATAATAATATTTACCTTAGAATGTTCAATATCTTCAAAATTATATTCATTGACAGATAATATCTGTAAAATAAATGATTTACAAATGTTTGAATTTAAAACATTAAATTAAACCACATTTCTATTTTTAATGTTAAAACACTTTTAATTAGTNATGTATAACCAGCAAATCAAATGGGGTTGTACTTTACATATGACAATATCTAAGTTAGAAGTATGTTAATGTAATTGCAGACTTTCATAGCTATTGATCAAATGGCCTAGGAGTACATAGCAAACAAACAAATAAATAAATATCTTTATATATAGTCTTTTATTACGATGTATTGATTAGACCTTAAATTCAAAATAAAAAAATACATAATAGTAAAATTAATATTAAATAAAGTACTTATTTTGTTTTGCCTTACATCAGTTTTGATAACGAGATTGCTCAATAGTAAGCGTACATCTTGCTGACAATTGTTATTACATAAAAACTTCGTAATTTCTGGAATTAGTACACTCTTAAGTCAAGTTTGGTTAATTCATTTTTCGGATAATTGACGCTCTGTATTTTTTTTTTAATTAAAGAAACTGATGAGCATCATCTTTATCTTATTTCAAATTTGGTAAGTTTTCTTTAATTTTGATTAGGAAGAAGATTTGCATTGCGATGACTTTTGCTTTATTTTATGATCATGCCACTAAGTCCACATTCCATTATCAGTTACTGTGTTTTTTAAAAAATTTTGTCATCTACAGTATATATTTTAGCAAATCAGAAACTTTTGAGAAACAATTCTCTAATCTTCTGTTCTACAATTAGAAACAATAAGATATTTCTTTTTATCTCTATGTCCTTACTGTTTTACTTTTTTGTTTCTATATTGTCTACTTGAACCTTGTTTATTAATTAATAGGACTTATTACACCAGGTTCTATTAATAAACAATGTCCAAGTAGACAATATAGAAACAGTAAGATAAGATAACTTTTCCATAATACATTGTGTCCAAATCTTCAGTCAAAATTGTCCAACACAAACAAAAATTAATTCTACTTTAATGCAATTTCTATGATTGTCAATCTTTAATTGGCTCTCACTTAAATAGGAATTTTGGCATTTCTGTTTATTAAAGAATAGTCATTTATTCTCATTTTAAAGAAGATAAACTTCTGTGTAAAGTGAACATAGTTTAAAATTTGCATATGGCTAATGAAATCATTTCTATGAAAAACATCTATGTAATCATTTGATAAGTTTTGTTATGTTTTTTTCTAAGTTTTTGATACAATTTAATGCATACAACAAAAATATGCTGTGCACACAAAAACAAATGTATAGGAATGAGTGCCACAGTCTAATGCATAAACATAACGAAGAATACTTGGTAAAATTTAAGAAAGTTATGCACCTTTGTAATATCTATGCCATTTGTAATGTCTGTGCCCAACTTTCACCTTAGAACTGTGCACCAAGTTCTAAAAGGATTTGTAATGTATGTCTGTGTCCAACTTTCCTATCCTAAGGATAGGAAAGTTGGGCACAGACAGACATTATAAATCCTTTTAGAAGAAGCATGGTACAAACTGGTTGATATCGAAGCAAACTGGTCTCCTTCAACATCAAAGTAAATTTGCCTGCAATGGAAGGATAGGCCTTTCGATGAAAAGTAGGCAGTCCATTAGATGAAGAGTGTATTTGACTAATTGGATACAGTAATACCTTGGATTTTGTTGACTTCGGTTATCATTGGTTTTAGTTTTCATCAATTTTTTTTGCAAAAAATTTGTCAGTTTTCATTGGTTGCCTCAACTTTCATTGGCACACGTGACCTTGCCACTAATTTTGTGAAAACAAAGGGCAACCCACACATTTTCCTGCTTGGTGTGACGTTGTTTCTCGTTGTATGAGTTGTATGAGCATTATTACCCTCCACCTCTACCAAACAATTCCATTGCTTTCCTTTCCTTTTTGCTCCATCATAGGACCACAGAAAGTTTCCAGAGCCAGCAGCCCTTCAAAGAAGAAGGCCAGGAACACAAAGTTGAAGAAGAAAATCATTGAAAAATATGAGAGCAACATTAAGATTGCTGAAATCAGCCACTTTTATATTCATTTTATATTAATTTCTTATTGTTTTTGTATTAAATACTATATTTATTCCCTATAAAATGTGTTTTTGGTATGTATTTTGAAGTGTCTAGAACAAATTAATTAGATTTACATTGATCTATATAAAAATAATTGCCTCGATTTTCATTCGTTTTGAATTTTGCCGATTGTTTTCGGATGAATTAGCAACAAAAACCGAGTTATTACTGTATTTTTGTTGGTGACTAGTAACACTCATGCTCAGTCAATCATCAATTTGTGGTGATCATTGGCAGTAGTCAAAAGCAAACAGTCACATGACATAAAAAACAGTTTCTGTCTATGTGTCAAAGCAACCATGTTGACTAGTTTGCACTGGGCTTTACATTTTATTACATATTAATATACTTTTTGTATTTAAAAATGCGTGAAAAGTTCATGCACAATCTGGTTATAATTTAAATTAAGATGTTCTTTTACATATTCTAGTTCTATTTGTAAATTTTCCTGACAAAGATCATTTTAAAAACATTTTCAAATATATATAAACTACATTTTAACTTGATTTTACAGCTTTGTTTCTTTAATTTATTAATTATAACATTAAAAGAATCTAGATTTTTTTCACATTTGTTATATTCATTTTTTTAACTTGTTAAAGAAAACAAAGAATTAAATTATTCTTTCATATAAACTTTAAAAACAATTATTTATGAGTTTATAAAATTATGATTTCCTTTATAAAAGCATAAAAACTTCATTACATTATATGTGTAAGAAGATAAAGAGCAAAAAGAAATACATATAAAATATCTATAATGTTATACAATAGACTTCTACTTTTATGACTGAATATTTTCTCAAAAAGTCATCATTTAATAAACTATGGCAAATCAAACTATGGTTACCAAAATGCTTATTATTATAATATGAGGTATAAAAATAATTATAAGATATTAATGGAAAACTATTATTACCATATTAAATGTACATAAATTAAAACTTTAAAATAAATTTCATTATTAAAATTAAGAATTAAATATATATTTTAATATTAACATAATAATAATATGTTGAAATTTTAAATTTGAAAACTTGACAATAATTAAATTACTTGTTATTAAATAATTTTCATAAAATCAATATTGAATAATTTCATTGCTTCTAATTTAATATATTAAGTTAGATTAGATTAAATTAATTAGTTAAATTAATTTAACCTAATCAATTTACATGCATCTTTATATATTAATATGATTATTAAATTTTATAAAATATTACAAACTTAAATAGCTACATTATAAAAATAACGAAACACCCTTTTTTGTCATTCTTAACTTTTATGAATTCATTATACAGGGTATGTGTAAAGTCCACAGTTTTTAAATATGTATTGAATGTGATGAATATTTAATTTGTATTTGTTGTATTTGAAACATTAATCAATTTTATTTTGCTTATATATATTGGATTATCTCTAAACAGAGATGATATTAGGATAAAGTAATATGACGTATTACACAAACTTAAATATTCGGTGGATGAATTATCTAAAAACAAGTACAACTGCTTTTTTAAAACCCATCTGATATTTGAATTTTGTGAAAAGGATGGATTAAGAAAACTACAAATTATATTTTTTTATATTTGTTTTCAAATTTTTCACGTTTTATTGTTAGGTGATTCCATCATTAAATTAAAAATTGTTGAGCAGATTAATGTCATTCGGTTGAAAAAAAAAAATACATATTTAGACTATTATGATTGTATCAGATATAGAAAAATTAAAAAATAAAATTATTTCAAAACTTAACACAACAATGGCAATTTTAATTTCTTCTTCACATAAAATTTATAACCTATTTAAACTTCCATTTTATAATATCATGAGATGAGAACTTGAGTTCTACTTAACTTAAAGACAATTTTAAAGCAGAGGAATTTTAAGTTAAACATAGGATTATTTATTAGTGTTATAGATAAATAATTTTTTCAAAAAGGAGAATATAAGTTGTAATAGTGCAGTAACCATTTATTTCAAAATTAAAAATAAAACATTGTTTGAGTAATGATATAAATTATGGGATACATGGATAAAATTTTTAAATCTGAAGATCTCTTAATATTAGATCAAAAAAATCTACTCTGCCCCACCAAGTCTCTATTTTATAAAACTTTTTGTTTCAGGAAGTATTCTGATCAGATAAAATGGAGATGAAACTTCTTGAAATTTTCAAATATTTTTTCTGTATTTGAATGAATGTTGCTTTCTGAATGTGAGAGCATCCTTTGGTGTTGAAAACTTCATTATGATATGTTTTATGTGACAGTTTGGAGGAATAAAATTAAAGCAAATGAAATGAAGCAAATGAATACTTTCTCTGTTTTTCAATGTAAATATTAAAATAGCTAGATAAACATAAAATTAAAAGAATGGCTTATCTTCCCATTATTTGCATAATTATTAGTGATGTAACGAATATTCGGTTACTATTCGGCCGAATACCGAATACCTAAAACCAGGAGTAAGAAATAACAAAAACACAGTAAATTAATCATTTTGGTGTTTAGATTTAATGTTATGGGGTTAGTGTTGTTTGTTTATATTTATTTATAACTTATAACATGCACAAAATAAAAAAGAAAATAATATTAGTCATATGTATTCACAATTTATAATTACAAAGATCAGCACACGTACACACCTATTTGTTCAAGAATCGTCGCACATCTGAGGGTCTGGGCCTGCCTATCCTTCTTTTTAAGCGCTCGTCTTTGCACTTCCCTTTCTCTTTCCTCTATCGTTCTAGTCCACGTATGCCTATGCATACATCTTAATACGTGCTCACGATACTTCGATTCATCACTTTCTATCGTAGATTTCCCGTTTTACAATTACATGACTCATAGCCTGGTAATAACGGAGAAAAGAGACAGATAGGACGTCGGTATAAGTCACAGTTATGGTTTCACAGATTCGAGACAGCTTGGTATCTTGAACGGCCCCAGGCTTTCACCTGTGCACGCCTCATTACAAGCATTTAGCTTTCCGAAGTCTATGACAACAATTGTTTCGCATTGATGGCCACAAATTTCGCACCAATAAGCTGCCTCGACTTGTTTGATTATGTTATCAATTCAATTTCATATTTATTTTCACGTTTTCACTTCACGGTCCTTCTCTGTTCTTTTTCTGTTATTTACACGTGTAGGTCATTTCATTGTTATCCACATTTGATATCATCATTTATCACATAATGCCATGACGCTCATGTCTGTCCGCTACAACTGTCAAGAATTAATGTGATTGGCAAAGCGTAGTGACAGCGGGCCAATAGAGAGCAGGGTCCTTGCCATAATGCGATTTGCGCGCCAATTTTCATACATGCATTAATCAAGCCGAATAGTTTGGCCAAATATTCAGTATTCGGCCTGAGGCAAAATATACTATTCGTTGCAACACTAATAATTATAGAATTTTGATTCTGAGTTCTTCCTACTTTTGCAGATAGAGAACCAAATTTTCATACCAAAACTCATCTCTATTATTCATAAAATGACAGAATTATGTGTTAATAAAAAATATATTAAATCAGTTTTTCCACAATATAGAAAAATATTTATATTTCTGATATATTGGCAAATCTTTGTTCTCAAGCTTGTCTAAAAACAGATATAAAAGACAAGTTTAATTTCAGTAATGTATACTTGAAATATTTTATGATAATATTATGTATTAAGTATGGAATAAGAGAACAGGGAACTCTATTATATTTGTTGTGATTTATTATCAAGTTATAATAATAACTGTTAAATACATTCTTTAAATATAAATTCAATTCAAAATGCTTGGTGTGAAAAACTTTAAAGAAAATGCCAAATGTGAATATGAGAAATTTCTTTTATTGATTCTTAATGTAATACAGCTGAAAGTTAATTTCTTATCAAGTTTTTGTTCCAAGAAAAGTAGTTTAAATTGATTTATAATCTGATCAAAATTAAAATTGAATTAACATCATATGAAACTGATAATCTCAAAATTAACTTTGTAATTTCTGTTTCAACATATTTAAAAAAGATCGAATTTACCTGAAAGCACATTATTTTAATAAAGTGTTTGTAAAGCTTCCTATTTAATGTTTTATATTGTCATTTACAAACTTTGTGTCAAATGATTAAATAAATGTAAACAACTTGTACATTCATATAGAAAATCTATAAACTTAATTTTAATAAACCATTATTTATTGAGTTACAGATATGGATGAGTTTCTCTCATTTATTTTAAATCTATATATATAAAAATGAATGTATGTGTGTCTGTCTGTGTGTGTAAACAACTTGTACATTCATATAGAAAATCTATAAACTTAATTTTAATAAACCATTATTTATTGAGTTACAAATATGGATGAGTTTCTCTCATTTATTTTAAATCTATATATATAAAAATGAATGTATGTGTGTCTGTCTGTGTGTGTGTGTGTGTCCTTCATGCATTACCACACCGTTTATCCGATTGCCGTGAAACTTTGGGAAGTTGTTTAATATATTCCGGCGAAGGTTTGTGGCATAGTATGATTGCCATAAAACTTCAGAAAGTTTTTTAATACACTCCCGCAAAGGTTTTTGGCATAGTACATTTATCCTACAATAGATGGCGCGCGTTTACACGAGCATTCGAGCACAGTGTGTTCGATCGATTTCAAATTGTGAAGACCATTTCTCCCTTCAAAAAATATCTGTATATATGCATTTATGAACTGTTATTTACGATATTTGTAATAATTTTTGTTTAATCACTTTATTTCAACTTTCTTTTTTGCTAATTATGTATTCGCTCGAACTTCGTTAAAACCTCAACTGTATCCCGAAGAACAATCGAAGTTGTAGGAGGAAATTCGCATATTTTACTGATCTAGGTATCCCCCTTTTCCAAATTTTAATATCGACTCGAAATAATAATGTAATAATAATAAGTTTTAATAAAAATTATAAAATGTAAATTGAATTTTGTCATAACGAGTTTGCTTAAATTTCCTTTCTTCTGAGATCGCAGCAATGCGCAACGGGTAAGCTAGTGTTCAATAAATTTAAATTGTATAATTTCTATTTTCTCATGTATGTAGATTTATACCCTTCCCAAGTGAATGAAACAGATTATTTAATGTAAAATGTTTTTCTTTTAAATTTAATTTACAAATAATAAATATAAAATACCTGATCTCCTTCTTTTAAACCAAGTCTTTCTGCATCCGTATTGGGCATTACCTGATTAAAAATTTTAAAATAAGTTTATTAGAAAGTTTTATCTTGAAAAAGTAAAAAATAAATAATACAGTAGACCCCTATAACACGATAAATATGTTCTGTTTTATATGAATTCTGTGTTTTACAAGTCACTTAAATACATGAGCCAATCACAGCCTGGCACGTATGCAGTTTAGGGACTACGGCTATTTGAAAGGTTTTCTTCCATAAAATTAATCGATTCTAGACTAATTTGACTCAATGTTTCCAAAACACATATAATTTTTTGGGAATAATCCATATAAACTATGCTATAAGCAAAAATTTGTAGGATTACTTACCGAGTGTGCACCATTTGACGATACATTGCTTAAGCTTGTTTTCGTTGTGGAGTGGCGCATCGGATGGCGGCGCGTTTTCTGATAAGTTATTTTTCTGTGAAAAATTCGCTGAACTTTGGAGACATCATTAATAAAAATATAATTTTTATGGCCATTGAATAATAAATGTTTTTTAGTAGGTCCAGTTCTCATTTAAACTCAACAGTTTGTGCAATATCTGCTATTGGTCTAGATTTGACCAATCCTGCCGCGACACGAGTCGGCGATGAAGTTTTACCGTATTATACGAGTCTCTTTTAGTGTTTTTATACAAATACGATCGCAATTTTTTCGCCATGTTATACGAATCCGTATTATATGAACCCATGTTATAAGGGGGGGTCTACTGTATACCCGTAATTAATACATTGACTAACATAAAAACACACGAAATTGATATTCTTTATTTATTCTTTTCTATTCTTTGGCTTTTCATTTATTATAATGTATTGTTACTCTTAAATTATATCATCAAAGATCGAATATGAAAAAAAATTATTATGGGATAATGGATTCATACTGCTGATCTTAGATAAATTAGTCTATAATTTTGTCAATTGAGTAATGTCAATTTAGCAGTGTGGATGATCCTCAAAAATTGATAAATATCAAGAATGTTGAGAATATATATACAGGGTTCCTACTCAAATTTTTGCTTTAAATTCCATGACTTTCTCTGACCAACTTTGTACAAATTNGTTTTCACATAAGTTATTTTTCTGTGAAAAATTCGCTGAACTTTGGAGACATCATTAATAAAAATATAATTTTTATGGCCATTGAATAATAAATGTTTTTTAGTAGGTCCAGTTCTCATTTAAACTCAACAGTTTGTGCAATATCTGCTATTGGTCTAGATTTGACCAATCCTGCCGCGACACGAGTCGGCGATGAAGTTTTACCGTATTATACGAGTCTCTTTTAGTGTTTTTATACAAATACGATCGCAATTTTTTCGCCATGTTATACGAATCCGTATTATATGAACCCATGTTATAAGGGGGGGTCTACTGTATACCCGTAATTAATACATTGACTAACATAAAAACACACGAAATTGATATTCTTTATTTATTCTTTTCTATTCTTTGGCTTTTCATTTATTATAATGTATTGTTACTCTTAAATTATATCATCAAAGATCGAATATGAAAAAAAATTATTATGGGATAATGGATTCATACTGCTGATCTTAGATAAATTAGTCTATAATTTTGTCAATTGAGTAATGTCAATTTAGCAGTGTGGATGATCCTCAAAAATTGATAAATAACAAGAATGTTGAGAATATATATACAGGGTTCCTACTCAAATTTTTGCTTTAAATTCCATGACTTTCTCTGACCAACTTTGTACAAATTTCCTGACCCTCATGCCTCTTACAGTATGATATATTGATAAAATAAAACAGTATTTGATTTACTATGCATACATGCTATTGCTTCTCCAACTTTTTAAGTATTATTTTTTATAATTAATAGTTATATGTTTTTTATAATTGCCATATTTAGTTTTAATAATATATTAAAATTTAATGTTTTATTACATTAAAGTAGTTTATTCTGTTATTAATCTCTAATCATAAATCTACATGGCTTTGGAAAAAAAGTAAGTATTTATTTATTATTCATTAACAAACCTTCATAATTCATGTACAAAAGTATATATTATTTATTAAATTTATCACTTAATAATTCCCCAAATTTTATATTAATACCTGGTAAAATATTAATAAACTGAAAAAAAATCAGAAATTGTTTTGTTATGCAATCAAAATTATTAAAATGAAAAGTGATAAATAATTTTAATTTAAATAAGATTATTTATCATTTTTTGTACTTTGTAAATTTTTGGGAAAATTTTGGGTCCTGAAAATATTTTGCACCCCTTTTCATAAGTTGTATTGCACCACATTACTTCTTGCTGCCTGCAAATGGCTACACTTGGTCAAGCATATTATCAGAAAAAAATCAAGGCAACCAAGAAGACAAATTTCCTGACTTTCCATGACTTTTTCTGAACAGTAATGAAAATCCCTGATTTTCCGAGTGCATTGAAACCATGTATATACTGCCAAACATGTATGCATATGCATTACATTTTCCTTTTCTACTTATGTGTTCAATAATATATTCTGTATTTAATTGATTGNCAGAAATTGTTTTGTTACGCAATCAAAATTATTAAAATGAAAAGTGATAAATAATTTTAATTTAAATACGATTATTTATCATTTTTTGTACTTTGTAAATTTTTGGGAAAATTTTGGGTCCTGAAAATATTCTTTTCATAAGTTGTATTGCACCACATTACTTCTTGCTGCCTGCAAATGACTACACTTGATCAAGCATATTATCAGAAAAAAAATCAAGGCAACCAAGAAGGCAAATTTCCTGACCTTTTGACAATTTTCCTGACTTTCCATGACTTTTTCTGAACAGTAATGAAAATCCCTGATTTTCCAAGTGCATAGAAACCATGTATATACTGCCAAACACGTATGCATATGCATTACATTTTCCTTTTCTACTTATGTGTTCAATAATATATTCTGTATTTAATTGATTGACAAATATTTTCCTGTACTTTGAATGTATATAAGATTTTACAATCTGCTGTTCTAAATTCAAGATTAATCTGTAATTCAAATTACTATTAACAAACTTTTATTATCTTAAGTTTCTATAAAAGTCATTAGTGCAGTAGTTCTCAACCTGTGTTCCATGGAACACACAAACTTGCCATGAGTGTTCCATGGAAAAAACAAAATTTAAAGTTTTAATTGCAAATTTATTTCAATGTACTATAATAAATTACTTTATTTAGACAATTCCATGTTTACTATTTTATACATGACAATAAAGGACTACCTAAAACATTGCGGTGAGTGAAGTTTGTTTAATTTGAATACCGGTGTAGTTAGTAGCTGCACCGGTCACTATCTTGTTTGTGGACATCGCGTTCACAAACAAGATGGCGACCGGAAGTGCCACCATAGGGACTACCTAAGTAAACATTTACCCAATAAAGTTTATTGCTTCACTGTTTTGTAAGCGTGATAAACATGAAATTTGATTATTGATTTTTGAATATACTGATGCTAATGCTTCATTCACATGGTAAAAAGTATAGCATTCTTCAGTGCAGCCTTAGAAAGTTTGAGAACCATTGAATTTGTGTCATAATGTTTTAAATAAAATGTAACATTTACTAGTTTCCAAATTAATAGGAAGTTGATCTATTAATGTTTTTTATATTTATTTTTATCTAAATAGAGTAAAGCACTCACCTTTGAAATGAAAATACCACAAGAGTGTTCTCTACCACCTCGGATATTAAATCCTAACTATATAAAACAAAACATTATTATATAGTTTGACTTATGAAAATATATATCAAAGATTAATTTTTATATTTTTAGATATCATAAGAAAAATCTAAAGGAAATCATCAAGTCCAAAATACATATTCTACTTATAATCTTATCATTCAGTTCAATTTTCTTACTTATCGTTTAAATTAATTTTGGCATGTCATTTCTAATTATCCTCTTTGTTTAAAGCTGTTTTCTTTCTGAAATAGTCGTATTGTAGTTCAGTACATATTCTGCATTTTGATTCAACATACAGAATATGTATACTAAGTACCATATACTAAATAATATTTATCTTGAATATCAGTTTTTTGCTGCCAAAAGATGATATTTTTGTCTTTTGGCAGCAAAAAACTGGTATTAAAGAGTATTTGTATAAAATCAACACCAACCTATGGCTTATGCCTCATCTGGAACAGGACAGAGAACAAGTTCACTTCCTTGACTTCCAACTTACTTTATCCAATGGACACATCTCAACTAAAGTCTAAAGGAAGCCTACACACCATCCAATTTTCGCCCCTGCCCCTTCTCATGATCCTTTATTCTTCAGCTGACTTCAGTGCCCTAATTCATTGAGCTTTCACCCATTCATCTGATGTTCAAGACAAGAATAAGAAACTCCAAGTTATCACTCAGTATGCCAGACAACTTGGCTACTCTATGAACATCATCAAAGGTCAAATATGTTGTCATTCCTCTGCCACCTCCATCACATCCAGCAATCACTGCTGTGACATCATATACAAAGCTGTTACATATGACAGAAGAAGGAGATTACCAGAAATAACAACTTCTGATTAGCTTTCAGAAGAAGTCCAATTTCCACCCTCTACAATGCTAAAGACCATCCAGACATGTGCCTCCAACCTGGTACTTTCCCCAGTACCAATCACAGAGCCAACTGCAATTTAAAAGACATTGGCGTTACAGGATGACCTTTAAACACCCACCTCAAAGAACATGAGACTTCCCTCACGAAAGGGCTGGCCAACACAGCATTAGCAACCTTTGCCACTGACCCTGATATTGATGTAAATTTCAACCAAGCACACCTCCTAAATAGCACCTCCGCAAAGAATGGCTTAGATATTTATAACAATTAGAAATTTACAAAGCTGTGAGAAAAAATCTAGCTATCAACTTTAGAGATATAGACTCTTTATCCCCGTGTGGAAGTCAATTTATGAAGTTTAGTCTTACAACCCTCTACCCTCTTTTAGCAGATGGATAGCAATCATCTATCCCAAGTAACTTTTATGTTTGAAGTATTTGTTTTAACAGCTACATTTGAACTGCAAAGGTCATTTAGCATGTGATGACCCATTTAAAATGGATGAAAACATTTGCTTTCACGTAGTTTAGCAGTTTCTTGTTGGATATTAGTTTTGCAGTTCTATGGTATTGGCTATTTTCATAAAAGTGTAGTGCTTAAATATTGAAATCAGAATTTTCATAAAAGATTCTTTATTTTGAACAAAAAATTAAAATGTATTAGCGATTATTATTAATGCAAGATATAAATAGACCAATGGCTAAAATATTCTATTGAATCATCCAGAATGAATTTCAAAAATGATTAAAAATAAAGTCAACACCAAATAAGTAACAGATTATTTTAAATCTAACGTTTTTGGCCTATTTATAGACTATCATCAGGATCAGACAGATTTGAAAATTGGAAAATATTCCAATGCAATCTTTAAATTACAAAAATTTTAAACAAGTTAATACAAATTTGCAAATAAACATAATAATAAATGAAATGAAATTAAGTATAACATAGTATAAGACACTATAAATATCAAATTAATTGCTATACTTATGGAATAGATAAATGATGCAGGTATGTTAAGAGAGTGAATACTTACAGGCAGGGTGTCTACCAATGGGTAAAACTGAAATTTAAGTACATTTCAGTACATTTAAATATTCATCAGGAATTTTTGAGTATTGTTGGAATCAATTCATAAATCCTTATGCTAAAAACTTCACGCTTACACAAAAAGTGTAAGCATGAAGCTATATGTTAGCAACATAATACATGAAATAAATAATAGATTGTAGTATAATAGACTCTCACTAATCTGGCCTTTAATTATCCAGCATACCCTCCAGTGTGTTTGCCTGTGTTCATCCATTTCCATGAAAATTTTGGTCATGTCATATATCCTGTTTTCTGTTTATTCAGATTTCATTTCTGTTTACAGTATTGCACTTCTGTATGTCATAATAGTTGTTCACCTGCCTCCAAAAAAATTCAGTATCTAAGGGCAATACTGTTGTACTGAGGAAAAGGACAGTAACTACAACATTTTTAAGAAAATTGATTTAGGGCCATTTCTGAGAATCTTACTAGTAAATCTAACTTATATCTAATAGGTACAAATTCAATATTAAGTGGTAAAAGCTAAATTTTAAATTACAATATCTACAAGAAATGTTTGAATGCAAGGTAAAATGACCATATCTTCAAGTGCTAGAGGAANTACAGTCGAGCCCCCTATAAGATATAGATACGTTTCAATTTATTAGGAATCCGATTTCTTACAAGTCGTTCCAATCACAGCCCGACACGTGTCAAGTTTACAGACTACGGCTGTTTGAAAGATTTTCTTCCATAAAATTAATCGATTCTACACTAATCCGACTCAACATTTCCAAAATACATATATTTTTTCGTAGTTTTATAGGGACCGTAATTATAGGAGGGTCGACTGTAACTACATTTTTTTAAAAATTGATTTAGGGCCATTTCTGGGAATCTTACTAGTAAATCTATCTTATATCTAATAGGTACAAATTTCAGTATTAAGTGGTGAAAGCTAAATTTTAAATTACAATATCTACAAGAAATGTTTGAATGCAAGGTAAAATGACCATATCTTCAAGTGCTAGAGGAAAAAACTATAACTACTTGTGAGTACTGGAGTTAGGCCTTCTTTCTATTGAAAGTTTTGTTCCTGTCAATAAGAGGACTCATCAAATTTTCATCTGTCCTATGACACAAAGCTGAATCTGGGAGAGAAAAGCAAGATGTCCGCCCTTTTCAGAGCTGTAACTAGGATACAGCAAATGAGGCCCCAGCCATAGGCGCCAATTTAATAAAGACGCCAACGAGAAGGTTTCGGAATAATATGTATTCGAAATTAATAACACAAAAATATTTTTATATTTATATTTATATAGTATTTAAATGTCATTAGATAATTGTTTTACAATAGCATTTTTTTAGAATAACATTTTTATTTTTTTAATAATAAAAATTAAAAAGGTGCCATTTTTATTCTTGGCCATAGGCATCCAAAATCCTAGTTACGGCTCTGGCTCTTTCTATGCACTTTTTATGTTGCTACCATTTCATGCTGTATGACACATTACTCTGTGGCTGGATAACTGCAGTGGGCAGAATAAAAACTGGGGTCTATTCACTTTTCTGGTGATCATCATTAACTCGGAGGAAATATCTTCAGACATTATTGAGCTGAAATTCTTTGAGCTGGGACATATATTTATATCTGCAGGTTACTTCCACCATCAAGTTGAGTGTAGTTTCAAGACGAATTTTTCTGACTATGGAGTTACACCTTAGGTTCTGTCAGAGATAGCAACTTGAATCATGTTGACATAAAAGTAATGAACACAGGAAACTTTGGGGATTGGTCTGACCAAATTTCAATATTCAAACTCAAGAAGACTGTTGACCATACCTACAAATTAAAGTACCTAGCAGGCACCATTTAAAATACATAATATTCTATTAAATTATACACTTGCTTTATAAGAATATAAAATTTAAGGTTGGTTTTTGGATAATAATTATTGTTAATATGGTATGTACAGTACAAACAGTAATTCATATTTATCTACAAATTTGTAAGAATTGTTAGAGTAATTTTCCTTAGCATGACAGAACAGATCACATCATTTATTACCTTTATGCAGACTTTAGGTCTATACACACTAATCTGGAACTCTTCTGTGCAAGGAATAGATGGATTAGCAAGAGTTTAGTGTATTTTAATCCAAATTATTGGTATTTAGCTATTACTCTTTGACATTATGCCATTCACAAGTGAATTTCTAATTTTTTAAAATAAATATTTGAAATAAAAACTAAGAAATAAATACAAAAAAATAAAAAGAAAGCAGATATGCCTTACCTTTCAAGTTACAAAATTAACTTTTTAAATGAAAACACCATACGATAAAGATATCAATTGTGTGATAATTTCATTTTGGGAAGACCTGTCCAGCTAGTTGGCCTTAGCTTGAAGTTACTTATATTTTCTCTTTTAACCTATCTCATTTTATTATTACTATTTACAGTTTCCTATGTTTGGTTCTTTACTTGTGACAATGAACTGGCATAGAAAATTGTCAGATAATGTATGACTAGAAGTTTAAAATTACTTAAATTCATGATTTCCATCTAGTGGTCCAATATAGTAAGAGGATGGTATTCTCCAATTTGGACACCATGTTTTGTCAGAGTTATTATTCTTTCTAGATATTTGTAAGTGGAAAAATCAAAAATATCTGAAAAGAAGACTAATAGCTCCAAGGCCTGAGACTTAAGTTATAGGAATTCTATGGAATAATTGTAGGATTATCAGATCATCCACAAATGCATAAATTCTGAGGACAATACTTAAAAGCTACTTAATTTTGAGTAGAAATACTTAAAAAGGGTTAGATGGGCTACATTTTTGTAATCAACAGAAAAAAATTCTCTGCATCACTGAGAGAGAAGTATATGTTAATTAATTTAATACTCAAAATTAAGTAGCTTTTAAGTATTGTCTTCAGAATTTATTAGATTTTAAGTATCAGTGGACATCCTGCCTGGAATCATATATAAAAAACTTCTACATCATTGGTAGCAACTCCATGTTCTTTGTACTTAAGTATGAGTCTTTTTTAACTTCTTCCTGTATATTTGGATTTTTAGTTTATGCATATATGGGTGACCTGATGACCCTGATAACCCTAGCATTATTCCATAAAATCCCCATATCTTTGGCATCAAAATAATGCAGCACAACAGACTAGTGCTGCATTATTTTGATGGTTATGGTATCATGTTGATCTTCATACAGCTGTTGTGCAAAAATTCTTGTTAGTGTACTCTGTATAACCATCTTACTCCCCATGCTATTATTTTCAGCCAGTGTGATGTAAATCCTGCTCTGCAATTTTGTCCTTGTCATTTCTTAACAATCTATAGACAGTAGGATTTTGTTTATACAATAATTTAGAGTCATGAAAGTTTCTTATATAATTCCTGGAAGTATTCACCATCAGTAATACTACAGTGTAGATAAAAGTTCAGATACCTTAAATCTGAACTTTTATCTACACTGTGGTACTCAACCAGGGACCATGTAACATTACTGGGTGTCCACAGAAAAAAAATACCGAATTGGAGTTCACAGTGATATTTTAGTGGTCTTTAGGATAATTCTACTTCAAAACAATTGTTTTATTGAGAATTAAATTTCTACAGTATTATATATTGTCAATTTCTTTATTACTCATTTCTTGAATAAGAGTTAAAATATAATTTATTTAAAATATTGAATACGTATACGACATATATATCTTGGTACATGGACCCTTTTCCTCTTACTTTTTTTTTTTGTGGACCCCCATAGATATTGCACAGGAAAAAAAACACGTTATATTTTTCACTAATAAAAAAGAAAGGAAAATGTTCAGAAATGTCACTGTAAAGTGACATGATGCTGATGGTATAAGATTCTTCTAACAAACCCCAGCTTTATAATCTCTCTTTGATCTTTGTCAATGAGAAGGTTGAGAACCACTGATCTACATTGTAGTTTTAAATACAGTAATTAATTTGATATTACAGTGTCTTATCTATTTTATGCTTACTTTCATTTATTTATAATGTCTATTTGTGGATTTGTATCAACCATTTAAAATTTTTGCTATCTGCCTGATCTTGATGATGGTCTATATGTATACCAAAAACATCAGATTTAAAATAATCTATTACTTGTTTGATGTTGAGTTTTTAATTCATAAAGTAATTGTTTCAAATTATTTATATAAGATGTTCTGAAATTATAGAGATACTCATAAAAACATACATGATACTAAAAAATACTTTAAAACATACATCTACTTGTTGATTAAATGGAATGAAATAAATATCACATTTTTGTTTAAATAATATGATTTTGATAAATGATATGAAAATGAACTGTAATGGAACATATCAAATTGCATTAATCACCATAGAATGGCACATGTTTTGGTAATTCTTGTAAAGAAAAAATATGTATATTTTTATTTTATTCTTGAGTGAATGAATATTTATTTTTGTTTAAGAAAATTTTCTAAATGATAAATAAACATTTGTCATGCAGTAAATAAGACATTTCAAAAAGATAATAAAAAATTCATATCTTAAGAGGTCCAGGTGAAAAAAGTCCATGTCTAAGAATAGACTATTCTCAAGTTACAAGCAAATTTTTACAAAGATTATTTATTTCCAATAAACATGAAAATTGTTATATTTGTACTTGACTGCCTCTTCTCGTTTTAATTGTTAGGAGTAAGCATAAGATTGTGTGTTCCTGTGTGATTCAATCTCTCAGAATGAATCACACAGGAACACACAACGAAGATAAAATATACAGGCTTTACTAATTCTGGAGGATATACATTTTGGACAATATGTTCCTCATTGGTCCTCTTTATTTTACATCAATCTGGTATAAATTTTAAAATTCAATAAAATGCATAATTAACTATTTTCTTATACTTATTTAACATCAATCTGGTTTGATGTAAAATAAGGATTGGAAAATAGTTAATTATGCATTTTATTGAATTTTAAAAGTTTTATAAAAACTTGTTGCTTTGAAAAATTGTCCTAAATTGTAAGTCTTCAAATGTCCTCTATTTGATACATCTGTTCACTAATTAATTGATTGTCGTACATTTTAAAAAATTCTGACATTGTTTTGTACTGAATTAAAGACGTTTTTATTCTTTCCTAGAGTTGTTTATTATTTACTTCATGCCGATAAAGTAAATCCTTCATATAACCTCAAAGATGAGATTTTATAAAATTTAAACTTTGTTCAAACTTTGCAAGTAACTTGAAAACAGTTTATTTTTAGGCATATGTTCACTAGTCTTTGTTTTTTGTTAATCATCTGAACACATGTGTATGACTTTCTCCCAACCTTTTTGAAACAATTTGTATAATTAAGAAAACAATTGAATTTCTTATAAACTTTTTTTAACTGCCTTCAGGATTTTCTATGTTTTTATGAATACAAACAATAGTTCTTGATATATTTTGTTCACAAAAACTGAGACTCTAAAAAGGGATGTGTTTGAGATTTAAAAATAAACAAGCTCTTAAACAGTTTATGAACTATTTACTTTTATGTATTAGTTTATTGTATAAAATTAATTTTTTAATAAAAAAAATTTTAAACTTCTTACAGTGTCAGTCACTTTACTTCTTCTTAACTTAACAAGACGAGGTAGGAAATGCTTCATATCGCCATTGTAATCAGGATGATATCGTCTCTGAAAGATAAAAATTTCAATCTATAAATATTATTTTCGTGTATGTTTCAAATAAAGATAAGTTTAAAATTATATTAACTTCATAAAATAATTGTTTTATTAATATACATAATGATTCAAGTAATAAAACTAAACTGAATAACTACACATCAAATTCATACTAATCTGTATCAATTTCTTACTTTAGTTACACAGTTTTGATGGTTATAAGAATGTAAATAAATATTCTTAACATTATTATTAAATAAAAATATAACAAACTCCTAAAATGAACTCTATTTTATGGCATATAAGACATCCCCATTTCAGCACATAATATTTAGTGTATTTAAACCATCCCACACCTTTGGCATTCAGGCCCAAATTTTTTTTACTCCTATTACAGTTAAAAAAAAGTATAATTAGAGTGCACGTTTTTATTTATTAGGGAAAAAGAGGAGTTTAAAAGAAGTCATTTATAATTAAAATTTACCATTCAAATATTCTAACTACTACATGCAAAAACTGCATAGCAGCTATAGCAAAAAAATTTTTAAACAAACAACCTACAAAATACATTATAATAATAAAGCCAACTACTGCCATAGGCCATTGGGCTATATAACAGCTATAATAATAATAAATTACCAAACAATTTGACCCTAGAGTTCCACCTAATGGCTTTATTATAAAAACGCTTTTACCATAAAAGTTTTTTTTGCTGTAGCTAAGCTGGTAACTGAATATCAATGCATGCAATTTGGGAGATTCATTATCCTATTTGCTTATAAGATGCATGGCAATTTTTGAGCCCTTTTGTAAAAAACAAAAAAAAATTATGTCTTATATGCTGTGAAATATGATAATGCATGATAATAAAATAATAATTTATAGATTAAAATTATAATTTAAATTTTAAACATAAAAAATACAGAACTGTTCCTAGTTACATGTAATGAAATATTTCAGAGAAAAAAGTTGCCATCATTGCATGTTATATTTAATAATTATAAATTAATTAGGGATATCTGGAAGAGTGAAATTCAAACCATGCAGTTCCCGAATATTAGGAAAAAGCATTACCAATTACAGCATTGAGATCACTGTGATCTTTGCTTCCAGATGTATAAATAATTTATACTACTATAAAATAATACAAATCACTCATCTTGTATTAAATGAACCTCTCAATTCAAAAAGGACTGATATCCAGAGAATCTAATTTTTCAGGAATTCTAAAAAACTGAACACACTGAAAAATACAATCTTTGTGATTTGGATTAAATGACAAATTATGTTCATTTACCATTGGTGGAAACTACATTTTTGGCATGTTTTTGTAACAATGGAGAACGCGAGTCTTGGACTTTGGTCCATTTTGAACTGAAAAGTAACACAGATTGCTTCTTGCAATTAAAATGATTTTTATTAAATCTTCAGAGTATTTCCATTTAATTTCATATGTAGACAACTTTCTAACATTTTTCTGAATACACAATAAAATTTTGTGTACAACATAAGTGAGGAAAGCTAGGAATTGTCATTTTTTTTCTTACTTTCCATCTGATGAGTTGTGACCAGCAGTTTCATCACTCAGTATTACTTAGATATTCTTGTGCACTTTCAGATAAATACTAAGCTTTTTCTCATATCATGAACTTTGGCAGCTTCAACAGGTACTGTACTTGAGCATCAGAAACTTAGTTGTACTCAGATTACATTCTGAGCACAACTAAGTTTGGTGGCACATTATTCTGCAATATGCAATTGTTGGATCCCATTGATCCAACCACGAAATTGCTAGCTAGAATGTCATATTTATGGTGCTCTTACACTGAAAAATTCTCGTTCTTATTTTCATTAGAAAAATAAATTACTTTAGAAAATACCATCATCTAATAATTTGATGCCAAAATACTGTTGTTTAGATCTCTGTTATAAAGCTGAAGTAATTAGATGTCTGAAATAAACTATAGAATGACTAATTTTTCCAAGATTTGTTCATATGATTCATATGACCATTCAGTAAGGATCAAAGTTCTGGACGTTGGCCCTTGTTGATTTGTCTCAGAATTTCAACACACTTCCACACAGCACTGAAAGAGATTTTCAGCCTATTTTATTCATTACAATGTAATGCCATGTAGTGACTACATGACAAAGCTTGCTTTAAGATCCAATTTCACTTAAAGTGAATATTGATAAAACATGGAAATAAAACAAAGTTTTAAAAAGCCATTAAACTATTTTTAAATCTCTTTGTAATTAAAGCATATTTACTACCAAACAAGAACATAATAAATATTCATTAACAGCTACAAATATCTACGCATTATCAACTGCTTTTTTTTAAGAATTAATGACATTTCTACTACCACACTGTGTAACTCCCCAACTTTCGAGCTCCCACGAATTTGGATAACAGCTTTCAAACAACTCAACCCAAGATATTAATACTCCTTTGTTGCTCATATGCTTATTTTGCCTTGGTGCGCACTATATGCATGAACTAAACTCTTTTATGGCTATTTCCCACTATGATACTTTTATTTATTATCATTCTTATCTATGCACTATGACGTAAGAACTTTTAAATAACATTTGAAAACCATAATCAGCTGAACTGTCAGAAATATCGTTCGAAATATTCGATATTGAAATTTTGAAAAACCGTTGGAATATCGTTCGGAAAGCTTAAACTATCGTATTCTATGTACCGCCTGATGATGGTAGTTTTACACTACTGAAAGTGCTAGCGGATAAGATCTTTCTCCAAAAGTCAGATAAATTTCTGTGTCCGGGACTCCACTCCTGTAACGCCACTGCACATAAATGTTATAGTGATAGTATATGTCGGTGTAAAGTGCAAACATATTATAAGAATTAATGATTTTTAAATGCTTAAGAGAAAAGAAAATATTTCTCAATTACAACATACTTATAAACAAAAGTTACTATGAGATATAAAATTTAGAATAGACAATTAATAGAAAAATATTAAATAATATATCAAAGTATAACTAAACAGATACTAATACAATAATACAAAGGGAAGTCAGAAATTAAGTTAGATACTTACCAAAAAATTTCTAACATAGAGCATTTGTTCTTAAACCAAATCCTATAAACATTCAAGCACTTGTCCCAATGTTCTACAAGCTTCTGAAACATGCTGCATAAAAGTCAGTTGATTACAGTCATAGCAGTACATGTTCATGAACTTCTTCATTGTGCAATACATAAGTGTTCTTCGAAAACTTCATAAAGGTGGAAATTGCTATATAATCACTTTCATCACATGAAAAAAATGCACATTTTTCGAGTGATGAAGAGATTGAGGAACATGTATTTCAGTGACTCTGACAACATGCTACCTAAAGTTCTCATTTTCAGAGCTGATAGAACATTGAGAAAAATGCCTAAATGTTTATAGGAATTTAGTTGAAAAATTAATGTTCTATGTTAAAAATTTTTTCACTTATTTATGTTATCTGTTAGTTTACCTCTTGTAATATCATAGACATAGTTAAAGTCAGAAATTACACTGTATAATTTTATTACTCAATGCATCACCGAATGAAAGAGATTGTCCAAAATAATTGTAGGATTATCAGATCATCCACAAATGCATAAATTCTGAGGACAATACTTAAAAGCTACTTAATTTTGAGTAGAAATACTTAAAAAGGGTTAGATGGGCTACATTTTTGTAATCAACAGAAAAAAATTCTCTGCATCACTGAGAGAGAAGCATATGTTAATACTCAAAATTAAGTAGTTTTTAAGTATTGTCTTCAAAATTTATTAGATTTTAAGTATCAGTGGACATCCTGCCTGGAATCATATATAAAAAACTTCTACATCATTGGTAGCAACTCCATGTTCTTTGTACTTAAGTATGAGTCTTTTTTAACTTCTTCCTGTATATTTGGATTTTTAGTTTATGCATATATGGGTGACCTGATGACCCTGATAACCCTAGCATTATTCCATAAAATCCCCATATCTTTGGCATCAAAATAATGCAGCACAACAGACTAGTGCTGCATTATTTTGATGGTTATGGTATCATGTTGATCTTCATACAGCTGTTGTGCAAAAATTCTTGTTAGTGTACTCTNCTTCATATACAGAAATCTAAATCAATAAGCATTTATTTTTAAATGAAAGATCGTTTTTTAAGTTAAAAATTCGAATGTTTTGTTTGAATTTATTAATGTTATTTTCAAATACTGTATACATAATTTGTGTAACAATATAATGATTTTCATTATTTATAAATAACATGAAAATATATGGTATTGGTGAATAAACTATAACTTTAATAATAGTAATTTTAAATAAAATAAAAACTTTAAGTTATATTTAGCACTATTTATGTAATTAAGATCTACACTATAATAATTTCAAAGTCTAATTAACTTATTTTTATACATATACATATAAATACAGACTCTAAGTGAGAAACAATCTGTATATTAATATCTGCTTTTTAAGAATGAATATGTTACAATAGAATATAATGTTAAAATTCAAATCTACTTTTTTCTAAGAGTATATTCTAACACTTCTATAGTGCTTATACTTATTATATAACTAGTTATAATCACATTTTTAATAAAACCATATTTATTTCTAATAAACAATTTGCTGTCTATAACTTTTGATGGCTTGTAAATGTGCTGTTTATTAGAGGGTATTATTTATATTCTTTGGGAATGGGTGCAATTATTATTCAATGGTGACTACTAATGAAATAAATCTGATAAGTTTTTATCACTGTACTATTATTTGAACAACAGTGCAACACTCAACACACTTGCACTTTATTATTTTAACATAAGGGAACAGCAGCAGTGCCCCCAGACTATAAAAAAGGGCATCATACATTATGCAAGAAGCTTCAAATTGTGATTCAATGTCAGATTAGCACTTCCACAAGGCAGCACTGGTTACAATTGATACTAACTTAGCTTGAAAACAAGGGATGCTCTTCTTTTCAAGGCTAAGTTTTGGTTAGCATACAACTAAGTTGCATGGGACGATGGACAAATATCATCATTAGTTTCTTTTATACTTGCAAAATAGGCTAGAAGTCATGAATTTTTTGTTGTTTGTTGATAATTGAATTTAGAGTCTCTTTGGAGATTACAAAAAGGCAACACAGATGAAAAAGGGGGCATGTGCCCCAAGCATCCCTGGGTAACAGTAACAATGCTGAATGAAATGTGCATTTTTCATTTTACAATAAGCCTTATCCTTCTCCAATAGACAGTATGCTTACTATCAGAGAATGCCTTCTAAAACTTTTTTCATCTTGCTGTTGCAGTCTATTATAGAGTTTTGTTTATTAGAATAAATACAATATATAAAAGAGATAATGCTTTAATTAATTGTATGTAATATTCTTTTTATTTTCAAGATAACTGAATGTATCAGAACATTCAAATGTTTTTATTTCATATTGCCTATCTTGTCGCATATGACTCCATCAATAACAGGAAATAAAAAATGATTAATTTTATCTCATTATCTGATAATTTATCTTAAAAGAGTTGACAAGCTTATAAGATGTTTTTTAACATGTAGTGTTTCATAACTTATTTACTGTTCAATAAATACAATGAAAGTAGATGAGAAAGTGATTTACTTTTTATAAATTTACTAGGATTAATATGAATAATCAGTGCACAATTCTTAATTTAACTTTTATTCAAACTTATTCCGAGGATGGCCTACCAATTAGGCCAAATACATTAGAAGTTTAAATAAAGAATCACCGTTTTTGGTGTCAAATCATGTAGTATAATAACAATATTAAAAAGTTATCTATAAACAGCATAATTATATATATAAATCTTAATAATTTGCCCTTCTATAACAATGCATAACTGAATGAATATATCGACACAAAAAATACTTATTAAAATTCGTGCCTATCTATACATCACTAGAAACGTTCCTGTATCAGGCATAATCAACAGTTTATAAATTTAAAGGATTTCGATTAGAAGTTCTTGAAAATGATTAACATTACCTCTTCTGGTGAGATCCATTGAGGTGGATATTCATATGGAGGAGGTTGAATCTTAGAACGTTCCATTATCTAAGAGGAACCTATATAATAAATAATTTATGTTACTAAAGTATGATTGATAAAATTAAAGGTCAAAAGTTTTTCCAATAAATTTAAACTTCAATAATTTTAGTAATAGACGTCCTTATAACGTTATCATCTCATAACTCAACATATAAAAGGCGATATATACATAAACTATATTTAAATATGAGTCTGATCGATCGAATGTTGGGATTTTTCGATCAAACATGACAATTTTTACTTTTTATTATTCAAAAATGATGGATCGTCATATTTGAAATTCAATATTACGAAGGTTAAAACCAGAAAATTCAGGTTTTTTTTCTGGAGAATCTTTTGACAAACATTTAAGAATTTAACAAATAAAGAAGGAACCTTTCAGATCGAAAATCTATAATAAAAATAAAACTGAATAGAATATAAAGTAGATATTTTTTTTATTAGTTAAAGATTAGTATAATATACAAAACACATTAAGTTACTTTAAAATTAATGTATGAAATTGAACATTTATCATAAACCTAAACACGTTGACCTCGTTTGTTTACAAATGTAAATAGCGGTACCTGGTGTTAAAAGTTAATAACGTTATTTTTTAAAATAATAAAATTAAATTTACTTTTTAAATAAACATAAAAACTAAAACGTAAATAAGGATTTTAATATTTTTAATATTAACTTTTTAAAATTAAAATTATTATTATTTGATTTTTAGATATTGACTTATATGATTGAATTTAAAAAAAAAATCCAACGTAAATTGAATAAAGTTTACACTAATAAAATTTTAAATTTTTTGATGTAAATAACTATAAATATAAAAACATAAAATGTAATAATTTTAGATTCTAGAAATACTTTCAAAATCATAATGTAAATTAGATTTTTTTATAACACGCTAAGATGGCGGCAATGGTGGCCACGTGAAAACGTATTGGTCTTCTAGAAGGAATGCCCGTGTTTGAGGAAGAATCTTCCGATTCCAACTTTCTCTTTTTTTTGTCTGGCTTTTTATTAAAATATTCTTAGAATGAAAAAGAAATTGATGGCAGAAGGGGGGGAAAAACAAAAACTAAGATGAAAAATTGCCACTATTCGCTGAGATCGAATTGCATTTACAATTTATACATTAAGATTTATGAGTATTTTTAAGAATTAAATAATTAAAAATAAAATATTTAGCTATAGAAAAAATTCAAGTTTAGAATCCCCTGCCGTAATTAAAATTTCGAAATCAATTGTAGCGATAGCAAAAAAATAAAAATTTCCTGTTAGAATTCTCAGGAAATTCTTCTCTGAGAAAATTTTCGAACATCATTACACGTTAGCAATTCAAATTTTACGAAAAATATTAAGCCAGATCTAAAAAAAGACCCGAAAAATGTAAATTTTTCGAATCCAGATTCTTTTTATAAAAAAATTTTTAGAATTTAGTAATATTTCCAAAATTCAAATATTTGAAGTCATAAATCCAGGAGTATGTAAATTATTTAATCAAAGATAGCAATAAACTATGGAAACATTTTAGTTCTTACACTAGTAATGTAGATACGTCCAATAAACTTCAGTTTTTATAATTTTTATAATGCTTTAAGAGTAACAATTTATAATAGTTTAATAGTGTAAAATATAAACACGAAAGTAAACAAAAATTCACAGATTAAAATTAGAAATTCAACCTAAATATAACGATGGAACCTATAAATTTCGATCGCTCTCATCGATCTAAATTCTCGAATTTACTTTATATATTTATTATTATTATTTTTTTAAAACATCAAAAAAATTTGCATAATTTTATATATAAATAAATCTAAAAAAATTTTTTTTGGGTCGTGCAATTATATAACAAAAAATAGGAGAAATAAGAATGATGAATATACCTTCTCTGATTGGATAAAATTAAATTTTTAAATAAAAATAGGCGTGGTTTCCGAAGTCGAGTATCAAATTATTGGTCGAAAAAAAAGCCAATAGGAATCGATATTTTTTAAATATTCGAATTTTAAATTTTAAAAGTTTTTTACGACTATTTTATTGATTTATATTATAAATATTTATATTTTTTATGTGTTTAAGTACTGTACTTCAGTTTAATTAATTAAATTGATAATCTATAGACTAACTCGAATTATATATATATATTTTACAGTTTATATATTGTTATTATTATTTTAAGTATTCATCGTTATTTATTATTTTTGTAGCCATTATATTATATTTTAATGAGACTGCATCATTTTATTCCTAATTAATATCTCGTTAACGTTTCTTTTAGATTGATTATTCATCATTATGAATGCTAATTCTCAGCATCTTCCCATTGATGCCAAGTTTAGAAATCTTATTCAAATTTTAATGATTAATTAAACTTTTCATCAATGAATAATACATAATTCAAAACGAAGCAATTTAATAATTTTAATAATTACAATTTTATCATTTAATCAAATTAAACTTTTTTTTCTTTTTTAATTTTATCTCTACGTGTATAAATTATTAATTTCTCTTAAATTTAAAAACGTTGTAGAATAAATTTTAATCAAGATTTATATATTTTAATGAGATTCTTCAATTTTAATCTTATTTTGTAATGGAATATTTAATATTTTTTTAATTAATTAAAACGTGTTTTAAACGGATGTGTTTGGCTCTCTGGAAGATGTGGAAGATGAAGAGAACTACCACGACATCATTACCTAATGGATGATAGTTATCAAACTGACAATATTCATTGGTTCAGTCAGAATCTTAAAAGATTGTTTGGGATCAACTGTCATCAAGTTTGGATCTTTCTTAGAAGCATTCAGCTGAACAAACCGTCTGGATAACTTTGTTAATGCTCATCGCTCTCTGAATACTTCTATACAATCTCTCTCTCTCTCCCTATATATATATAAACTATAAATAAATAAATAAATTTATCTAAATATATAAAATTGCTTGTCCTGACTGACTCATTCATTCATTCACTGATTCATCATCGCCCAGAGCAAACCGCTTAACCTAAAGAGGTGAAATTTGGTACACAGTTAGGGTACGTCATGGAAACGCACACTAAGAAAGGATTTTTCGAAATTCCAACGCGGGGGGG
>NW_019385753.1:108098-109067 GCF_000671375.1 Centruroides sculpturatus | reverse complement strand
ATATAACAAAATTTTAATAAATAAATCTTATAAACAAGTCGCTCATTAAAAAAAAATTCAGTAAGAAAAATTAAATAGAAAAAGAAAAAGATCTGTCAAAAATCAAATTAACTTAATTTTTTTTTCGAAAACATTTATATATATATATAGATATATTTATAATTAAATTAAAGATAAATATTATTGAAATATGCTTAAAATAATTTGATATAGTGTAGATAACAACTTAGATTGGTTACTAATGTTTAAAAATAGAATTATTCTACTTAAGAAATAAATAAAGGAAGACAAATGTAAGACCATTAGGTTCTGTTTTATCTCACTTAGTGAATTATTCCATTCGCTTATGATTATCGGGACTTTGATTCAACCCAAATTACCTTCATCCCGGCATCTGTAAATGACAGCTTCACCTTCAAAGTTACGCTCAAGAAGAATCTTTTGATCTTAAAAGAAAGTAGAAAAAATTTTTTTCTATTTTTTATAATTAAGACCTTCAATAAATTTTATAATTTTTATTAAAAAAATATTTTTTACTTATTTATTAATAAAGTCTATAAAATGACTGAACAAATTGAAAATAAATTACAATTAAAGAATATATAATATTTAATTTAATTTTGTAACAATTTTTAAATATTTTTTCGTATTTTATTTAAATTATTAAATATAAAATTTTATCTTTTTAAAAATAATTTTAAAATATTTTTCTCCATTCCCCCCCATTTATTAGCTTCTGTATCACGTTTAAATGTAATAAATCTAATTAGTAAATTTTTTAAAAATAAATATTTAATTTTAATATGTTTAAAAACTTATTTAAATAATCTTAAAATGAATAAAAACATTTAATTAATTAAGAATGTTAATTTTAATATACATTTTAAAATAAAAATCCTTAATACAATACAATACTTAATACAATAAATTTATATATTATTTAGTATAATAAAAATATATTTTATTATG
>NW_019385753.1:35647-107590 GCF_000671375.1 Centruroides sculpturatus | reverse complement strand
GACAATTTATTGTGCGCTAAAAAGCAATATTATTATTAATTTAGAAAGCATCTGGCTAATTTGAAAGTCTAAAATTTAATTCTAAGAGAATTTTTCAAAGTTAATTTCTTTAATATTTGCAAGGACGTCTGTTCTTTTTCTTATTATACACTTCTCTCTATCGTGATCCCAATTTTATCTTTTTTATCTTGAAAAAAAAAGTAGTAATAGCTGCAACTGTAACCCATACTTACCAATAAGTTTAGAGCTTTTACTTACTTCTAAGCTTGTATAATTTCCTTTCATTTTCTTAATTTAATGTACAGATCTTTACACTTTCTACTACCTTCTTGCTTTCTCTCTCTCTTCTCAATTTTTCATTAAAAGTTCACTCTTTTACCTTCTCGTACACGTTGCTCTTCATCTTCTATGGGATCATTCTCAAGTAATAAGATTTAGTTAATAGAGAGTTAGATACTTTAGAAGTGCATTAGAAAAAAGGATTTTAAAGTGAATAAAAAAATCCGTCAC
The DNA here is from genome assembly GCF_000671375.1 of Centruroides sculpturatus. Taxonomy (NCBI): domain Eukaryota; kingdom Metazoa; phylum Arthropoda; class Arachnida; order Scorpiones; family Buthidae; genus Centruroides; species Centruroides sculpturatus. Next base: position 107,080 of record NW_019385753.1, on the reverse strand, counting down.
TTAAACCCGAAAAAGTATATTAGTTTAAGCTCACTTACATCACTTAAATCGTTACTAATTACAGTATTTGAAAGTGATGCTGAAGAGTAATAATGTAATAAAGTGAAATTTATGTCTTACGAATGAATATTTTAAGATCAATTCATGATTTTAAGTTAGTAAATATCTTAAAAGACGGCAAATATACCCTTTTTTCGTTTTAAAATAAATAAATTTAAATAATGTTTATTTTTAAAAAAAACAATTGATTAGTACTTAATTTTTCCGCTAGATGGCAATATAGCGCTGCTACCTATAATGCTATTTATTAATATTTTATTATATTTTTATTTTCTAATCGATTTTTATTTTATTATCCATAGCTTAAATTTTTAAAATTGAAAATTTGAATTAAAAATTGAATCTAATAATTTGAAAAGGAATTAGATTATTTATACCAAATTTTTAAGGCTTAAATTATTTACATAATTTAAAAGATAATATGAAAAATGTTTTTTTTTACCGATAAGCTTCCCAAGCTCTTAAGTTGGAAGATTACTTTCTATGTATTGGTACGTCAGATGGGGGTTCGCGATCTACCAGTTGAAAAGAGAAGATTTATACTAACCTGTACGATCTTTTCCACGAAATTTTGACTTATTCACCAAGACGAGGAAGTAATTCGAGAAATTACATACATTATTTTGTAGTAAATATTGATAAAAAGATGAATTTTCAGTTTAATTTCAACACTGTCTCTATAATTTTATATATGCTCAAGTAACCAATAATTTTTGGAAAATATGCTTCCAAACATCATTTTTTCAGAGCGTAGAATTAGTTGAAAGAGTCGAAATCAATAATAATAATAAAAAAAAAGAGAGTAAAAATATCGAGAGTGGTTGTATAATTTATTTAATAACGTCTCCGGCAAGTCTTTGATCTTTCTTCGTATATAAAGTTTTATGTAGTAAAAAACAAAATTAAAAACCTAAAGTAGTAAATTAATCTCTCTTATATCCGAGACCGACATCAAGAAAGATGCTGCTGTAAGGAGAATCGATGAAAATCTTTCTCGACACGATAATTGCAAGATAATTGACACCATTGAAACTTTAATGATGCTTTTTAGATATTGCAGATTGCTCAAGATGATAATTTAAATGGTGAGAATTAAACTATTTTTACATCATTTCTATTCCCTAAACGTTTAGTCGCATCTAAGTATTTTGCTTAGGGGCAAAGTGTAAAGATGTAGTTAAAACCCTGGGGATAGAAGTTGGATGAAAAATTCCCCAGTGTTTATGTGCATTTGGAAAATTCGAGGGAGGAAGATTCTAACGGAGATTTACAATCTAAAAAAAAAAAAAACTGAGTTTACAGCAACATCTTTAGCGAAGTGTTAAGTTACATCTAAAGAATTTGAATAGAGGAAGAAGATGGTGATGCTAAATGAATTGCTTAGATGTATCCAAAAGCTCTTCAGAGGGAAGGATTATAAGAAGATTCTGTCTTTACACGTTAAAACTCTGAGGAATGAAGCTTCATAAAACATTCTTGAGTTAAGTTTCATGCAAGCAATCATCTAAGTGATAATTCTTGAATATGCAAGCGCTTGCAGAGTGGAAGAAGAAGAAGATTTTTGATTATATCTAATAATCTAGACAAGAATTGATGCGAGGTATTAGATATATCTGAAAAATCTAGGAGAGAATTTAGAGGAAGATCTTAAATGAGATCTGTTAAGTTGTGTTTAAGCATTAAGAAAAAAAAAAAAAAAATAGCGTCAAGAAAGATCTTAAGCGAATTGCTTAAATATATCAAAAAAGAAAAGAAAAAGGACTTAAAGAAGGATCATAAGCGCTTACTTTTAATTATTTAGATGAATCTTTACATGTAAAAGTCTTAGAAGAAACAGAACAAAAATGCAATTAAAAACTTGTAGAAGAAATTATGTTAAATACGTCATAAGTGCCGCTCTTCAATGTAAATAGTAAGAGAAAGTAGTGTAATTTAAGTACCTCTTTCTTTAAAATTTCAACATACAATACAATTTGTCCATTAACTGTATTAAACATAAAATATAGAGACAATTTATTGTGCGCTAAAAAGCACGAGAGTGTAGCGAGTTTACAGTTTTATCTTCTCACCTTAAATATTTTACAAAAGTCTTATTTTTACGAGCTTTAAACTTAGCACATTCTATTGAACTTATGTATGGCATAGGTTATGTTTGCGCTCCATTAAACTTAAAACACCAAGCGCAGCTGTTTCTGCATTCTATTAAGTTTACGGTAAACAACTAAGCCCAATTTGTCACTTCACACTATTCAGCTTTGAGTAAACACGAATCGCAATTTGTCTTTGCACCTTATTAAGCTCATACCTGAGCTCATATACAGTACCTCTATGCTTTAAATCTATATGACTCCATGCCATTCCTGTAATTTTATATACACAACCCGTCTACCTACCTATAACATAGTAGCTCAATTTATGTTAACTTTATATAACTACTCAATAATACATTTAAGGTTAAAATACGAATACTTTATTTTTTTTAAAGCATAGATTCAATTCTGAATAACCTGTCTACATCGTGTTTTATATTACATGATTAATTACCACGCGTGAGTCGCGTCGCGAATATATTAGCAATTTTAACGTTAATACCTTTTTTAAGTTATGGTTTATTAATAGGAAAATAATTAACGATAAAATTACCTGACTTTAACGGATATAAAGTAAATGGACAAAGAACTAAGGTAATGTCGCGCGCCGGTAACGCGACCGACGCGCGCGACCGTATATATGTAGGCCTATACATAAGTTATAAGACATAATTCAAAATGAATATATTTAAATTAAACACAGAAAGAAGTGTTTTATTTTATTTCTAAACATACCGAAAAATATATTAAAAACTAAAAAGAAAAAAGTAAATATATACATTTTAAAACAGTAAATTTATTAATATTAAATTCAGAGTTTGAATGTGGAAGGAACATGGCTGTGAAAACACGATTCGGAATTCGAATCGTATCACGTGACACACCTTTAATGCCTTGTTTATCATTTATTAGGTGATTTTAAAGTAAAACATTGACATTTATGAGTTTACATTTCCTCAAAAATTCGAATATTCTTCAAGTTTTTGACATTCAAAAAAATATTATTTTAGATTTTTTTTATTTTTTATTTTGAAATCCCATATCTTCTTTGAAATATCATCCAAGAAAATTTGTAATTCTAACTCTAGAAAGAGTAATAGAAACAAGGAAATGTTCTATAAATGTTTGATATTTTTTTTCTTTTTAGAATTTTCTGACATTAACTATAAACAATATTAATATTATTCAAAAGTTATCAGGAAGAAAAATATATTTTTTTCTATGTTAAATTTATTGCTTTCGATATATTTTCTCAACAACTCGGTGTTATGTTCATCCCTTCTAAAAAATTCAATATAAATTTATTTATGTCTTCTTTTATGAAACAATCAAAATATATAAAATCTACAACGATTTTAGTTTCTTTTTTGACAATTTTATTGAATTCTTTCTTGATTTTAGATGTTACAGAGTAAATTTTCTAGCAACATCACAAGCATCAATTGAGAGGAACACTTCCATGACTCATTTTTTTACGTTTTTTTCGTGTTAAAGCATCAAAATCTATAAAATCTTTTTGTTATTTTAACGTATTATCTTATAATATATATCTAGTAAAGGTTTATATTTAATTAATTTCTTTATTAAATATATAAAATACTTCGTATCATTCGCTTTTCTAACGTGTGAGATTATATAAAATTCGTGATTATTTTATAAAATAACATAAATATACAAAATATATAACGATTTTATTAAATTATTTTTCCGTTTTCTTTTTTTTTTAAATGACACAGAATAAATTTTCTGACATCATCCGCAGCATCACTTGAAAGAATCGCATCATTTTACGGTTCATTTTTTTAAGTTTCTTCGTGTTAAAACGTTAAAAGATTGTAAAGTGTTTTTCTTGTATTACAAGAGGACACATTAAATCATTTAAAAAAGGCTACTACTTGAGAGAAATATCATTAATTTCTTTATTAAACAATAATGTACTTTGCATCATATCCACCTCTTTAATGTGCGACTTTATACAAATAAAATCAATCAAATTAAAAAAAGTAGAGTTTTTTTACACGATAAAATTAAGAAAAATGGATGTTTTTTTTACATTACAAATTATTAGTGATTATTAAGATCGCATCAATAAGTTAAAGAAGAAAATAATAATAAATGAGTAATCATTATCACGTGTTCTGCTCTTCCTCATCTTTTTTTTTAGCATCCTTTCAATTCATTTTTCTATAACTAGACACGATTTATTTATTTTAAAATATATATATGTTTTTTTTTTTAAATTTGAACGTTTTTTAGATGTTAAATTTTTAAAGATCGTGATTAGTTAGTAATTAATTCTCAAGGAAGGGACATAGAATTTAATTTAAAGCCGGGATGATTAATGTGTACTGATCATTTTGACAATGCATTAATCTAAGTTAGACTATGATAATGAGTATCCAACAATGGATTATTCATATTTGTAGAGATTCTAGTTTTACAGGTTATACTCAATTATATCGTGATAACGTTATCAATTTAGTTTTATACGTGACGAAGTCCCTCTCTTTATCATTTATTTTTCGAGTGATCGAAGAGGATCAACTCTAATAAAAAGCTTCACTCGTAAATTACTTCCAATTATATATATATAAAAAAATAGAGTAGGATGCTTTAAAAAATGTCAAAACTTCAAAAAAAATCAGTTCCAAAAACCCTCTAAAAGGAAAGATGCCAATTATAAGAACTAGATTGAGGACTTGCTTGGTAAGTTATGTATCGACTTTAGGATCTTTATAAAGAATCGAGAGCATCTCGAAGGGGATGTTCGAAGCTTCTTAGAGAGATTTAGAATCTCCTCTCTTCACCAAAGAGGACTTACATATTGTGATAACGTATTCTTAACCTCTAGAGGTATTACATAAATATTTCGTGTTGCCATTTTCGTGCTAATAAATTCATTCGAGCATTTTCACGAAAAGATTTCGAAAAATATTCATTTTTAAAAATCCCAATTTTAGTTTACTTTTTTTAAAATAATTGTTTAAAAATCACTAAAAGAACCCAAAAGAATTACTCGAAGGTGCGAGAGATTCTTTACCAAAAAATGCAAAATTTTCTAATTAAGGAAGTAGAGAATAGAATCTTCCTTCATTTTAAAACACCCAAATTAAAACAAAGATTAAACTCTTTGAAAATTATAAAAGTTAATATATATTCTTCTCTCGTGTGGCCATATTAGCAATTTAAATAATACCTCTATACAGGATTTTTTAGAATCATGTTGCAAAATTTCTAAGCGGGCGTATCAATCATGTAACGTGTGACATTTATATAGTTTAATGCTTAATTTGGCACTGGTCACGTGACCGCCCGATGGTCCAAGCATTGTAATAAGAACTCAAAAGACATTTTATGATCGATAAATCTAACAGAATGTAAATAAGTCGAGGATTTTGCTAGAAGAAAAGGAGCGAAACACATGTCAAGTTTCGAAAATTTAGCAATTTTTGGAACGATCGGAGGATGGAGAGGAGGATGGAAAGAGACCAAATTTCATTATATTTTAGTAGTAAATATTACTAGAAAATGATGAGTAACAAATAACATCGTTTCTCAGCTTGTTATTTAATGAAAGAGGAAGAAAAGCCTTTTGGCAATTGTTTATTTTGACTGTCTCTTAAACAGAAAATGCAATTACTGTGTCACAAAATTACTCAAATCGTGCGACTTAGCAGCTGGAATAAAACGATAAAATTAAACATTGAAATTATTGTAGAAAATGAAACTTTTAATGACATTTTGCTTTATTCCCATTTTACTCGCTCGTTAAACGATAAAGAGATACCGAAAAAAAAGAAACAAGAATTACAATCTTTGCATTTTTTCTTTTATTTTTCAAAAAAAAATCACTTTCTTCTATCTAAAAAAAAAGAAATTCTTTTTATGTTCTCTCGTAATATTTTAAATATTACTGTAAATGGAAGATAAGATTTTATATAAGTGAATTATTTCGAAATTTTGTGTTTAGAATATAAATTAAAATGATTATTATTTTTCTAAAAAATTTCTTCGATTTTTTTAAATGTAGGTATGAGGAGTTTTAAGTATTTAAGTATTTATTTTAAGTTTTAAGTATTAAGTAAGTATTTAAGTATTTATTCCACTAACATATCATTTTTTCACTTTAATACCAAAATATTTTGCATAATTTTATAAAAATCATTGAGTAATTTAAGTAAAATTTTTTGTACAATTCTAATTTTTATCATCATCTTGTAAGTTATTTGATATAGAAGAATTTTTACACAGTTTTTGTTAATTTTCTTTAAAAATTTGCATAACTGTTTACATGTTTTTTGCACATTTATATGTAAGTTTTTCATAAATTCGCAAACATTTTAATGTAAATTTACATGAATTTTTGCAAAATAAATTGTGTCTTTGTTTAAGTTTATCAGAATTTTTGCACAATTACGCAAGCATTTTCGCATATTAATTTTCTAAAAAATTTTTCATTATTATTTAAGAGATTTTGTACAATTGTAGAAGAATTTTTCATAATTTTCCACACGTTTCTGTACAGTTATGTAAGAATTCTGATACAATTTACACAAGATTCATACAAAAACAAACAAGAATTTTTATACCGTTTTACCAGAAATTTGCACAAACGTTACATTTGCAAAATTGTGAAAAAAAAGAAAAAAAAAATCTTTTGTTTCCAACAAATGTACAAGAGTAAAAATTTCAATAAATTCACGTCAAGTTATCAAAAATTTCATCTCGTTAATAACAATTCCCAAAATGCCGATCATTTGTAATAATCACATTAGATTAAATGACAATAACGCATACTTTCTCACCCCCTGTTTTTTTTTCTAGAAACGTTCATTATCTGCAAAAGACCCAATGCAAACTGAAAAGAGTCTTTTCTGTAGAGGAACAGAAGTCTAGACGACGATTGGAAAAAGAATAATGCACCACTATTACACAGCTACGATGCACGAGGGAAAATAGTAATTAAACGAAACATTTGTCTATTGGATTTAAAAGGAGGAAGAAGGATCTTTCTAAAAAAAACTCACCTTCGGGAAGAACAATGATTTTTAATTAAGCTGCATCGTCTTATCGTTGCTACTTAAGCGAACGTATTATATCCCCCTGGCACCGTCCTAACAAATAAAGCGGATGGAAGATGACGTAGGACACTAGTCTCTCCAATCACGTGGTATACACGTCGTATAATCGCGACAGAAATATATACACGACACATAAAATATACGCGCAATAGTCCATGTCGTGTGTGAGTTTATATGCAACGCGCTAGGAATATTGGATTCGGTGTTTGTTGCAGATTCGATAAATACACAGATAAAATACAATATATACGATAAACAAACGTAACGTAGCGAAATATAAAATACGAATACGATACAATATAAATACGTACTGTAAAAAAAATTTAAACACATCACACTAGTCGTGTTTGAATTTTACATGGAAACATAACATATTTGCGGAAGTATATATTCGCACACCACGTTTTACACAACAGAAATTATAGTCACATATCACAGTATATATCACAGAAATATAAACACACAGATCACAGTATACGCCATAGAAATACACACTTAAATCGCAGAAATATACACAAACATATCACAGAAATACAGAAACGTAACATGGATCACAGAAATGCATACAGTGCAATACGCAGAATAAATCCGTATACAAAAATAAAGCAATAGAAACAACAATCACACCTCACGTAAAGTACAACACGCAACTCAGACTCAGTACACGCGCACAAAACAATTACAACACTACATAATCACAATACACTTCTGACGTAGAATGACTTTATTTTCTTTCCTGCACTCAAAATAAATTCGATTTTGATTATTTTAATTTTTATTATTGTCTCGAGATTTCTATAAATTAAATTTATCGATTAAACAAAAAAAAAAACCCTCTTCGGAGCAATTTGTTTAACTNAAAATGGATATTTTAGTACCTTTTTACAGCATCTTTTTTTTACAGGAATTTCAATTTTATTTCTAATTGTATGGCTTGATTAAATACAAAAATTGGTTCTATTTTAAGAAAAATATTTGATTTATGTAATCTAAATAAAAATTTTGACTTCTTAATACGTGTTTAATTAATGATTCTTGAGGTGGATTATTGATTAAAGATGTACGAAGGTGTTAAATCATGAATCTTTGTGGTATTTTAATATATTTTAATCGATGGTATAGCAAATTTCTTAATGATTAGAGACGTTAAAAGGTCAAAGTTTTGTAGATTTGATAAGTTTTAACACATTTAATCAATAGATTAAGTGAAATTCGTGTGTGAATTCAGCTTATACCTTTCTCGTAAGACGTGTTAAAAAGCCATCCATTTAATAAAATATTTAAAAGTATAAATATATTTTCTATAAAATAAAAGAAGGAAATAAGAATAATTATGTGACAAGCAATTTTATTTTTCGTTCTGAGTATTATCCAGGCCCTGGATTCCTGTAAGTACAAATCCATTGTCCGTATACATTAACATTGAAAAGTGTCACCACCACGGGGACACGAGACAAATAATGAAATTTAGATTAGGATAGGATCAAAGATGGCTCCATATTTGGCACCTGTCCTATCCCCCACGAAACTTTACTCTTACGGCAAGTGCAAACATTGATTCCTAGAAGGGCAATGGTGAAAGAATAACGATAAGGCACTTGCAATTCATCTTTGTTTATATATTTCTTTTTTTTTTCTACAATTATTTTTCATACCAAACTTTACAATTCTCGATTTTATTTTATTTTTATTTATTTTTTAAATATTAAAATTTTTAATGTAGTCATAAATCATTAAATTGAGGCGATATATGATTATCATCGTTAATTTTTTTCATTACTTCTTCATCTTCCTGTGCATGATAATTCGTACGAATGTATCTTTTGGAATTGTTGAGACACTTACAACAATACAAAGAACACAAAAAAAGAACCCAACACGATCGAGACGAAGCCAACAAAATTTGGAAATAGCTTCTAAAAACAAATTGCTGCCAAGGCATGGAATATATATAATACAGTTTGTTGCTGTTGTTGTTGTTGTTGTTGTTGTTGTTGTTTGGAAGCAGCAAACAGTACATATCACACACAACCATACACGGTGTTGCGGTTTATTTAAGTCTACACCGCAACACTCGATCGAGAGAGTCTTCATTGCACTTGAATGGGTCGCAATGCAACGCATTACGTTTCGAAATTTTTATACCCTGCAGTTTAAAATTGGCCACCAGTTCTTTGGTACGTGATAACACTCAATAGTGTTGCTTTATATATATATCTATATATATATACATATATATAGAATCACAGACGATCTCTCAACATTATGGAGAACCTTAGTTTGATTTAGTAGAGGCTGCTTTTTTCCTTCTGGAAATNTATCATATTTTATTAAAAAACTTTTTATATTTTTAATTATTATAAATGACAAGAAGCATAATTTTGAGAGTAGGGATGGGTTTTATAAAGAATTGTAAATGCTAATAACGAGTAAAATCGTCATAAAATCCGACTCAATTCGAGATATGACACGATCTATCTCTACCTATATCTCTCCAACCCGTTCACATTTAACCACCAAAATTTAACAGAATCGAACCCCCTAATATACAAACCTCCCTACAAAATAACAAAAAATTTCGTCAAAAAGCACACGAGTTATTAAGCTTCAAAGAGGGTGAACAAAATCGTCCCTCCTCCATAGAAATATTTTACACATACAGAAAAATCCCGTTAATTTTCCCTCTGTTATATGTAACAGCCGAGAAAGTTAAACCCTAAACTTTAAAAAAAAAGAAAAAAATAATTCCGATAAACAAAATACAGATTAAAAAATAAATAAATAAATAAAACTTTATTCATAAATACGGTTCATATATAGAGTTTTCTGTCGAGTCAGCTTACACATTTAGATATTTCCATTCTCATATAAGTTAAGCTGGAGAAGAGGGAGGAAGGGAGTGCAGAGGGTAATTTTTTGACTTTACTTTATAGGAATGGAAGAACCGTAAACAATGCCGCTTCCGTATGGCATATAGCCTCCATATCTGTCAAATATCTAGCATTTTATTTCCCGTTTTATGACCTCTATAAAACTGGAGATTTATTACGAGTCTTTTGGTTGGAGAGCCTTTGGGACGTCTTCACCCCGTTTGACGTATCCCGACTTGTTTTAATTGAAACCCTTGTCTACTGTTTAGAATACTCAAAGAAGATTAAGTCCGAAAAGAAGGGATTTGACTCGGCAATGAACAGTTTTTTGATAGATTTATGTTCGTTTTTTTCCACTAGATTCTCTGTTATAAAATTGATACAGGTGAGGCTTTTACTATGGATTATTTAACGGGATGAGAAGCAAATCTTTCGAGCAAAATTTTATGATAAAGTAAATTTTTTTTTTCTTCTTTGTTTTGATCGATACGCCATTTTTACTTTCCTGCCACGTTATATATTACAGAAGAAATGTATGGCCATCGGTCAAAAGATGAACCCTAAGATTTTTACACGTTTGGACTCGGGAGACCTTGAAACGTCGAGAAATGCAAAACAATTCCCGGGATTTTTCTATATGTGTGTGTGGAGGGAGGTACGATTTTGTTCACCCTCTTTGAAACTTAATAACTCCTGTATTTTTTGTCAAAAATTTTTGAAATTTTGCAGGGAGGTTTGTGTATTAGAGGGATCGATCCTGTTAAATTTTGGTGGTTAAAGGTCTAGGGGGTGGGGAGATAAAAAAAAGATCGCGTGTCGTATCTCGAGTAGGGTCGGACTCGTTATTAGCATTTACAAATTTTTGTAAAACTCATCCCCCACTTAAAATTATGCTTCTTGCCGTTTTATAATAGTTAAAAGAATAAAAAGTTTTTTAATAAAATATGATAACAGATGGAGCTACCAAATGTCGCCGGGAAAGTTAAGCAACTCGTTGCTTTTTTTTTCTGTTTTTGATTTATTGGTTCTACTTACTTTACTCGTTTAGCGTGTGTACTGTTAATGTTTAATGAGGTTTCTTGAATGAGATTTAAATGAAATTTTTCTAAATTCTTGTGTTAAATATATGCCTCCGGGCATTAATACCGTACTGTAAAATCCGTGCCTAATTCTCTGTTATGTGAGAATTTTTTTGGAAGATTTTAGATTTATTGTTCTTCCTTGTATGGAGTTTTAATGTTTAATGAGATTTTTTTTACATGGAAGTTAATGCGATTTTTTTTGAATTGACTATTAAATACATGCCTTAGAGGCATTAGTGACGTACCAAAATATCTTCTTCGGCATACGAAATTTTTTTTTCTGGATTTCGTCGTTATTTCGAATATTTTTGGTGTGTAAACTAAGTTCTTAGTTGCAATTTTTTGAACTTTAGTAAAATAAATGCCTTACAGATATTAGTCTTATACTAATATATGTGTTTAATTCTGTAATATACGCCTAGTATATGTAGTAAAGATGCCTCTCTTGAAGAGAAATTTGGTAGAGATGCTCAAGAGAGATTACTAACGTACAGTACAATATTCGAATGGGAGAGATGCCCCATGGATAAGACATGACAATGCTCGAGTTATGAGAAAGATGCCTAGTGAGGGTGATATGCCCCAGAGGAGATATACCTAAAACATTTCAAATAAGCGGGTTGCATCTCTAACGAAAAAAAGGCAATTCTAGAAAGTATTAAACCGATAATTGCCATCTCTTCCACGAGTCATCACTCCCTCATTTATTTTACAAGACGAAAAAGTTTAGAATAATAACATTAAAAAAAAAAACACAATTTTCTACGTTAATTTCTAAGAAAATCACATTAAAATTACTAGTTTTTTTCGAGTTAAAACGACGAAGAAAATAGGAATTTTAGAAGAGATTAATTAAATATACGTTTGTTGTTAATGAAACTATGAAGATACGTTAACGACAACGATACAAAACGTAAAAATAAATATACAAAGAGAAGAGGGAGATGAAGTAAAATCAAGTATTCGAAAGAACAAGTTGCAAACACGTCATTGATTAACCGTCAAGTACAGGAGTACTGGCATAGGACAAGCATAAGACCTAGTTAGTTAACAGTAGCAGTTGGTAGGCATCACCTGCTGAGGAATCGTTACGAAGCGCATCTCGTGCTACAACTAATCTCATTCTTTAGTTACGCTCAACAAGCCCAGATGCTCATTTTCTCAAAGTAAGAATTTTATTTCGTCATCTCGTAAACGTCATTCTCCATCCTCCTTCACCTTTCGTAACGTCTTTTCTGTTATGTGTGCCATACGCATTTTTAGAATCTACATTCGAGAAATATCTTTAAAAAAGAAAAAAAAAAAAAAATCAACTTAAAAATCTAAAACTTGTCATTAAAAGTACGTATCTTATGACTTAGTTAATGTAGTTTTATAAATGGACTTTATAAAAGTTTATAAAAGTTAGTGACGAAGGGGGATTTTTAGTGACGTGTTTTCCTTATTTGTGGCTTACTTATTTCTATATTTTTAATATAAAATTTTCGAATAATTTTTTTTTTCCTTTTTTTGGATGTGTTACGAGATAACTCGTTTATTCTTTTATCTCAAATCAGATAATAAATTTATTATTTAAGTTTGTTTTATGGTCTGTTGGTTTAAGAGGAAAATAAATGCTTAAAAAATAGAATGGTCTTTTTCTGTTTTATTTTTAGCTCTTATAAGAATTAATATAACTGTAAATTTAGGATGCCCACAGGTAAAGATGCCCTACGTATTTTAGAGAAGCTTATAGAATAGATATGAATACTTTTCTTAAATTTTATAAAATTGATGGGGTGAGATGATCAAGAGGAAAAGAGAGATGCTCTCTCGATTAGCTTCCTCTCATCTTTGGATAAAAAGATTTTCTATCCATTTCATAAATAATAAAGCATCTCTCTTCGAGTGGGCATCTCTCCCTCTACATAAAGCTAAAGATAAACGAACTAGAAAAGTATATAATTTATTTTATAAGAAAGAAAAGACTATAACTATCGATTATAACGTCCAAAAACTAAAAAAAAAAATAAAAATAAAAAATATTAATTGTTTTTTGTAGGAGAGAAAGAGCATATTTTCACGATAAGCTTATCCCAAATAAAAAGGAGGATTTGCCTTCAACTATGGACAGTTATACAAAAAAAAGAGGGGTTTATACGCTGGAAAGACGTCATAAAAGCTACGAATATGTTTCTTTTGTTTATCAAAACACACGACAAGTGGCCATAAGAGGGAATGGCGACATCGTAACCTAAGAAAAGAGCAGTTGTTGTCTCCCTTCTTTTATACAAAAAGATTTGACACTCGGCCAAAAGAACTAAAAATTTTGTTAAAAATATAAAGTTTCTAAACAAATTTACCTTTAAATTCGTTGTATACATCACCGAGGAACTTAATTAAGAGTTACTTAGTACTTTTGAAATCGTAACATTTGCATAGAAGAGCGAGCAAACAATGATGGATGAAGATGAGTTCGTGTCTTAAAATGGCAAATTACAAATTTTATTATCAATTTACGAACCGATACTGGACGAGGTAACAATATTAAAGAGTTTTCCACGTATTAATAAACAACAAAGGAATAAAGTTGGCTCTTCTATTAAACTTAAAGTGTAATTTGTAAAGGGGGGGGGAAGATCTTTTCTGGAAATTATTAATCCCAATAAATGCAATGTAACCGCAAGTATAACGAGGCAAACGTAACAGCATTACCACAGAAATAATTATAGTTGATAATTTAGCGTTACAATAAGGCAGAGGAACAAATTCAATTAACTTAATCCGAACTTCCTACTAAAATGACAACAAACAGGTGTAGAAAGACATCGAGTGTGTCTTAATGGTCGTTATGACTCTTCGTGGGTGACAAAATTCTGCTTTATTGTATAAACAAAGGGTTAGAAATTTATGTCTTCTTCTTAATTCATTTGTCAAAAACATAAATCATTCTTTTTTTTACATTTTAGTAAAGGAGACATACCCTTTGGGGATGAGAGGCCAACTACTAGATGACGGCTTTATAGTGGTAGCTTCGTATAATTCAAATTTTGGGCATTCTACTCCTACTCTTAGCCATCTTCTCTGCTACTTTCCATATATAAAATTTGCATTTATACGGATATACTTCTTTGTAATTATTAAATTTCTCTGTATGACAGTTCCTCACACTTATAGAAAATAATTTAACAGAGAATATACATGGGTTGTAAAGTAGTAACATAACTGTAACAGTAGTAAAGTTACTTACATAATAGTATTACAGTAGTAGGCCTGTAATTATGTTGCTACAACACAGCTTAGGTATGTTACGTGTTACGTAACATAGAAGCAGAACTCGGTTGTGTTTAGAGCATTATAATTATATAACATAAGTAAAACATAATTAAGTAGATTGTAAGGCATTAGAACTCGTTACCGAGTTGAAGAATATGTTTACATAGAAGCAAATAATTATAAAATATTAGAATTTAAAACACAAAGTGTCAAAATTGCAAGACATATTAAAAAATATAGGCATTAGCGATGGAAACAAAGTATAAAACTAAGTATAAGTCGTGTATAATTAAGGTCGTTAAGTAGAATTAAGTTTAATTAAATCAAGTTACCTTTATTTAAAAATTAAATTAGAATAAGTTACTTTTAAAATAAAGCTTAATTCTATACATTTTCATTTATTTTCCTTCTTTTATAAAAATATTTTACAACTCTCTCTCTCTGATGAATAAGAACATTTCGGTTAATTAAATATTTCATTTTAATTAACTGCACATTTCTGACCAAGTTGAACATTTAGTAAATTAAGAAAAGGAGAGAGAGGATTTTTATAAATATTCTCTAGTGTTTACGATCGAGTATATTTTTTGGTAGTGTTAAAGCGGGTGGTGCCACTCCTCTTGTTAAATCATATTAGTGAAGCGGTGCTTACAGAGTTGCAGCTTTCCACATCCAGAAACGGGTGTTGTATCCGTGACTGAGTGACTTACAACGTTGACGTCCAACTTATAACCCATCCCATTTATTCTATCTCAACAATAACCGAGACGTTAATGTTTGTCCAATAGTCTCTAGAGAAGAAATTGTCTCTGCTATGGTCAACCTGTCACGTTTGACGTTTTTATGTTTATACTTTCGGTTTTCGTGTTTTCTTATCTCCCAGAATAGAACGAGGGTATTAAATAAACAACAAAAATTATAATTTAACTTCCTTCCAATGGCTTAAATAATGTACTGTACTTTCGTATTGTTTTATTTTACCCTTAATATTCGGTGTTTAAATTCCTTAATGAGATATAAAATCCGGGTATTTGGTCCCCTCACATAGTACAATATTGTAGTTTTTGGATCCCCTGACGAGGCACGACATTCGAGTATTTAGATCCCTACGCGAGCCTGAGAAATTTGAATATTGGTAGACTAAAGCGAATATGTTTACGTAAGAGTTTTATCGATTAATAATTTAGTTAAGTAAATTATTAAAGGAGATATTACTCGAATTACCAGCGAGACATCTTCCAGATTACGTCATTTACTAAGGTACTGCAACAGACCAAACAAAGGGAGCTTTATTATGAAACAAACCGGTTGGAAGCGCAGTATTGGCAGTTGTTGATCGATGTGTCGAAAACTCCACATCTCGTTCTGACGTACTTCATTTAAGGGAGGTCGTAAACAAGAAAAATACACCCCCATACGATAAACACATCAGCAGCAAGTTAAACTAGACAGCTGCTATAGTTATTAATGAAGGTAATTGAGAAAGAGAGATAACCAAAACTGTGTTAATTAAATGTTGGTGTTGATAATTGATCGAATCTGTCGCCGTTGTAAACGTGTTAAAAAGAACGTGTTTATCATCGTCAAACAGATGTCCCCCTCGCTCGATGATGTCACGTAGGGGACCACAGGTGACTCATCAATTTTCGACAAAATTCGATTGATTTAACCTTCGAGTTTGACCCATTTGCTTCTTCTTTTGCTTATCGAGGGTTAGAGGGTGACTCGTTGTCGGGAGATATACTAATTTTGGGTTCGAACTCTCGACCGAGACGTCCTGAAGTAGTTCCTCGTCTATACAAACAGTGAATCACGTTCTCTTCTGTAAGTCGGCGATACTACTCGTCCCGTTGTGAAGTACCCTCGACGAATACTACTTCCGAAGACCCCCTCTTATTACGAGGTTGATTCTAATGAACCACTCTCTAGAAACTCTATTTTTTTTTACAATTCTTCAAAATAATGGAACCTTCCTAGAATGTTTCTTAATCGAGTAACCAAATCGTGCCTTTATTAAGGATCTCCACTTACGAATCTTCCTCCAAAAATCCTCATTTTTGTATGCCTTTTTCTATAAAAGAATCCCGAATTAGAACTAAAAAAGAAAATCATCCCGAAGAGTAATTTTCTGAAGATTTTTATATTTTTATCCTTAAGTTCCTTCGCTTAATTTACAAAAAAAATTATCATTTTTATAAGAAAAAAAACACCATAATTAAGCCATTAATCAATTTACTAAACAGCCTCTTCCATCTGGAACGGCATCACTTATTGTTACATCCTAAAATCCTGATATGGACTTTAATGTTAATAGCATTAGCCATAATTGTACATTTACTCTCCATCTAAACTGTTTAATTAATAAGATAAGATGAAATAGATAAACTTATAACTTAATATAGCATCTAAGCTTTAAAATTTGTAAGTTTATAACACTTAAAATCGAAAAAAACCATGTAAAAAACCTCGTGTTTTTTTTTTCTTTACGAATCGATAAGCACATAAAGGAGAAAGATTGTTCTTTGTTTGTTTAGGAAATTTTTTAATTAAAATTTTCAAAAATTAAAAGATTAAATACTCGATAAGAAGCGTTATAAATTTATTATATATATATATATACTTTATTTTTTTGAATTTTTTGGCAAGGAAATTACATTATTTTCATCTAAAAATCACTCTATTGATTTTTATATTTCCTCAATCAATCATCTTCTTTAGCAATCATCAACTGAATATTAACAATGTTAAAAGTAAAGAATTGCCAAAAAACAAATTTATTTTTCTTTATTTAAGAGTTAACGTCGTTGAATTTTATTAATTTTATTTTATTTTCTTATCGAGTTAATCGTTATTGTTTGTAACTTGAATAAAGCCGAAAGAAGTCGATGGATTTTTGGATGTTTTAATGTTTTTAAATAGTGTCGAGTAGGTTTGGATTATAAACGATTATTAGGTGTTTTATTTAGGAGATAGACAAACAGACCGACTAAAATATATAGCTAAGCAATTACTCTACTAAGTAATAAAGGGTAGCTCGAGGCACTACCGGTTGTGGGGATGAGTTTATTTAATACAAGATGCTGAAGAATGTCCATTAGTTAGGTGTATAGAGGTATGGCCTTTAACAAAATGACCCACGAAAGTTGTCGTGTCATTGATATAATAATAGAAAGCTTCAATAGTAAATGGGGGAATCTCTTTTCGAGTCATTTCACACCGTGCAACAACTTCTAGAATGAGAAGGAGCAACATAGAATAGAAAAGATCGTCCCCCGAGTGTAAGGATTTTTTAGAACCAATCGGTTTAATGAAATCCAACAACTGACCCGTTAGACGAATTGGTAATACCCAAAGAGCTTTTAGTGTTTGAGTCTGTCTCGGTTCCTAGAAGAGATTGTGTCCTTTTATCCGTTTTATTTGAAGTTTTAGGTTCATCGAAGCATGGTATGTAAGTGTGTTTGTACCCCGAGTGAGTCATCGTTATGGACTGTTTCTTCTTTTCGCTAAAGCTACTTTTATTGCTCCTGCTCAAAATTCAACTCGGGTGCCTTCCTACTACCGAAAAACGTCCGAAGTTTATGCCCTTCTTTTCTTTTGTTAAGGATTATTTTTGGGGAAAGATCTTACAATCTTGTCGTCACGCTCTGTAGATTGACTTTCCGCATCCCTCTCTTCCGCATCTTTAAAGAGAGGAAACTAACTCTACCTCTGGTGCTAAATTACATACTATCTGACGTATGCAGAAATCAAAAAAATATCTCAAATTTATACTTTATTTATAAATTTATAAGGTCGTTTCGACCAAGATACGTTAAACAATGCTACACGAATAGGAGTTTTGTCGTTATTTTTCCCATTCACTTCATCCTATTCAATTCGACTTATCAGGATGTTGCAGTCAGAAAACAAACCCGCAGAAGGGGTAAAAATTTAGCTAAATTTTAAAGAGTTTGAGGACGAACAAAGGAAAGAACAAATACTTCTGATTAAGAAGTCAATAGCGAGCGAAGTTAGGGAATTAATTCTAAAATTCTACACCAAATTCCCAAGATGTTTACGCGTGTAGGGCATCATCAACCCCACCTTTTTTTTTATTAACGCTCGGATAAGAGTTCAACTCCAGAAGGAGGTATGCAACATTTTCGATAGAATCCTAAAGGGATGAGGAATAGAAAAGTTGGGATTATCGGGTTAAGAGAAGTGGTTGGTGTCTGCTTTACCTTAAGCAAACTCACTATCTGTGCAAACTATTCGGTAAAGTTTCCACACACATTAAGGTTAGTCGCAGTGATCTAACGATGCAATATTTCTCTTCATATCTCGTGTATGTGTCGACACCAGCCGGCCATATTTTCTGCACTTTACATCGTCCTGGCTTCACTCACTCTATTATCTATCTCCGGTGTTGGACATAATGTACTAGGGAATGGCCACTTAACTTTTACTGCACTAGCTTAACGTATCGTAAACTAATGTGAGTATCTTGCAGTACCTACGAGATGAGGAGGGAAATCTTGTTCCTCAAAGATCACTCCTTCTCTTTTTTTTTCTTCTTCTTCTTCCCCCTTCCTCTCTTCTCTAAATTCGTTTCTTTGAATACCATTTTTTTACCCCCTTTTTGAACAAGGAACTATTTCGACTAATTACTAAATTAATGTCTCGCAATTTTAAAGTCTTAATCGTGTAATTATCGTAATTTTACACGAAACAAACCAAGCAGATAATTAGAATAAAAAGAATGTTTTCAGTTAAAAACGAACAAGAAAACTTTTACTATTTATTAAGTTTAAAGGTAATTCGGATTGTGTTATTTTCTTCTTTTTCGGATATTTTTAAACGTATAAATTAATCAAAAAACATTCCAAAAAAGGGAGTATTAATCTGTTAATCTTTTAGTAAAGAATCGAAGAGGATTAATTACAAGAATTAATGAAAGTAAAAAAGTTTCTCCTCTGTTTACTCGTGTTTTTTTTTAATTCAAAAAATAGTTTAATTTCGTTGAAAAATAATAATTTAATTTGCTCATCCGTTGAAAAATAATTATCTAAAAACATTATTTAAATTAATTAAACTAGTTTTCTTATCGACTTAACAACGTTTCTGATGAAAATATCGATGATAATTTCGCTTTTCTTTTCATTAAATATATAAAAAAATTCTTAAGAATTATCATAAATTAGATAGTTTTTTTACACGTAAATCCTATCAAAGAGTTCTCATAAGTAATATTTCTGATTTAGAAACATTGTTTAATATCAAAAGATGGTGTTAGAAAAGTTTCTATAATACTTTTTCTGTTTGCTTCCCATTTAAAAGTACAAGAGAATACATGTATTACTTCAATTTTAACAAGTTTCTAGAGCAAAAACAACGAAATAAAAAAGAACAAATGGTTAAAATGGTTATAGAATCACCACCTCACATGGGGAATATATCATTGAGATGGGGGAGAGAAAGCATCCAAGCTATTAAATCTTCATTACCTGAAGCTATTCTAACCCACCTGAAAAAGAACAATTGAGAGAGAGAGAGAAAGAGAGCATCTGATTTATTATCCTAGACTGCACCTCGGAGACTCTGTACAAAAATTAGTAACGAAATTCCTGATCATTCATATTAAATAAAGTAACGAATTTTTATATGGAAAGAGATAAAGATAAAGGTCTTTGACAAATAACCTTTAACAATTTTTCGATTTTTTAAAATATATATTTTTTATATATTTAATCCAAGTTTTATTGAAGAGTAAAAGAGCTTCAGGCTAAGAAAGTGTAAAACTATAGAATAGATTCTTTGATCTTTAGGGAAAACTCTGATGCTGTTCTAATCTTCCCTACGAAAACTTCACAATCTAAAGAGGGATCTAACACATAAATGATAAGATTCTACGTTTAAAAGTAAAGTAAAACATCAAAGATTAAGAATTTAAGCCACAGAAATGACTCATTTTTTTGCTTCTCCTGACACCTTTTTCATCACCGTCCAAAAAAACATGGTGTTTTTTATTATTATTTTAAAAAATATATAAAAATTATATAGAGTTACAAGTGTAATTTTTCGAAAATAAACCATTTCTTTTATCAGAAAGTATTTTTTAAATTTATTTTTAACGTTTGCGTGCCACAAATTTTATCTCTTTTTATTCGACTTCTTTACGATTGTCGACGTGGAAATTGGGGTCACTTATTTCATATTAAAAATTTAATCAGTAGCAGATATTGAATTTATTATTAGAGAAAAAATGCTGTAATAACAATATTAATTCTATTTTAGTGCTATTTTTATTCCTTAATAAGATATTGGTTTCCACCCCGCATCGTTAGCAACGTTATGGATTGTGAAGGGAGAGGAGGAAATAAAAAACTTCCCCTTACCTTATTCTAACTTGATTTTCGTTAGTTTAACTCTTAAATTGAAAGATTTTGATGATACCTGTTAACTGTTTTTAATCTTATTTGACTCTATCTTGATTAGAAAATGGATATTTTAGTACCTTTTTACAGCATCTTTTTTTTACAGGAATTTCAATTTTATTTCTAATTGTATGGCTTGATTAAATACAAAAATTGGTTCTATTTTAAGAAAAATATTTGATTTATGTAATCTAAATAAAAATTTTGACTTCTTAATACGTGTTTAATTAATGATTCTTGAGGTGGATTATTGATTAAAGATGTACGAAGGTGTTAAATCATGAATCTTTGTGGTATTTTAATATATTTTAATCGATGGTATAGCAAATTTCTTAATGATTAGAGACGTTAAAAGGTCAAAGTTTTGTAGATTTGATAAGTTTTAACACATTTAATCAATAGATTAAGTGAAATTCGTGTGTGAATTCAGCTTATACCTTTCTCGTAAGACGTGTTAAAAAGCCATCCATTTAATAAAATATTTAAAAGTATAAATATATTTTCTATAAAATAAAAGAAGGAAATAAGAATAATTATGTGACAAGCAATTTTATTTTTCGTTCTGAGTATTATCCAGGCCCTGGATTCCTGTAAGTACAAATCCATTGTCCGTATACATTAACATTGAAAAGTGTCACCACCACGGGGACACGAGACAAATAATGAAATTTAGATTAGGATAGGATCAAAGATGGCTCCATATTTGGCACCTGTCCTATCCCCCACGAAACTTTACTCTTACGGCAAGTGCAAACATTGATTCCTAGAAGGGCAATGGTGAAAGAATAACGATAAGGCACTTGCAATTCATCTTTGTTTATATATTTCTTTTTTTTTTCTATTATTTTTCATACCAAACTTTACAATTCTCGATTTTATTTTATTTTTATTTATTTTTTAAATATTAAAATTTTTAATGTAGTCATAAATCATTAAATTGAGACGATATATGATTATCATCGTTAATTTTTTTCATTACTTCTTCATCTTCCTGTGCATGATAATTCGTACGAATGTATCTTTTGGAATTGTTGAGACACTTACAACAATACAAAGAACACAAAAAAAGAACCCAACACGATCGAGACGAAGCCAACAAAATTTGGAAATAGCTTCTAAAAACAAATTGCTGCCAAGGCATGGAATATATATAATACAGTTTGTTGTTGTTGTTGTTGTTGTTGTTGTTGTTTGGAAGCAGCAAACAGTACATATCACACACAACCATACACGGTGTTGCGGTTTATTTAAGTCTACACCGCAACACTCGATCGAGAGAGTCTTCATTGCACTTGAATGGGTCGCAATGCAACGCATTACGTTTCGAAATTTTTATACCCTGCAGTTTAAAATTGGCCACCAGTTCTTTGGTACGTGATAACACTCAATAGTGTTGCTTTATATATATATCTATATATATATACATATATATAGAATCACAGACGATCTCTCAACATTATGGAGAACCTTAGTTTGATTTAGTAGAGGCTGCTTTTTTCCTTCTGGAAATCAAGATGGACAGATTCCTATTTGGGTCTTCTCGATCTGACTCTTCTTTTTCTCGTACTCTCCCTCCTGAAGACCACGTTTGTTGGATCATCTGCTAACTGTGGATACTTTTCTATATCTTGTATGTCAGTTCCGTAGTATCTCGATACCAAACCCGATGCGAGAAGTTCGTCACGCTCTTGTTTGCTCCATTCTTGAGAACCTCGATGACCATTCCTCACCAACTCCACTTCTTGCTGCCACGCTTCTTCTACGGCTTTTCTTCTTGCGTGACGTATGAGACGTTGCCTCTCGTCGTTTAGTGTTGTCCCGTAACGAATGTTAAGTATCACGCTGGTGCTATGCACTCTTAAGTCTACTTGACCCATTTTGCTAGACACCGCTTCGCTTCCGTCGACTGGATGCATGGTGACGTTGAACATGGTACCCAAACGTTGCAATTGGTCCCAATCTTCTTGTACCTTATTCCTGTTTTCTTGAACAAAATAAAACGAATCCTGGCCGTGTAGAGAAAAGTATAGATTCACCATAGAAGTATCGTTGAACACCGAAGTGATAACGTCACGAAGGATGGGACTGGCTTCGTTGACCACGTGAACGATTGCTTTGTTCCTATTTTTAGATATAAGTACACCATCCCCGACTACAGATAGGAGATTTGCTATTCGGGAATTGATACTAGGCAAAAGACTGGAGTAAACTTTGGTTCCTTTCCTAGGGACGGTGCTAAATTGACCAAATTCTGCACGAAGTACATCCGCCGTACAGCTGAGACCGGATATAACAGGGAGGCTTTCGCTCATCGTCACACTCCTCAACTTATCACTTTGACTCGGTATGTGAAGCATTTTAGAAATATCGAAGCCAAACGTCGATAACCATTCGTGAAGTTCTGAAAAATAACAAAAGAGAACGCTTGCAAACGGGGTCACTTTTGGGCAGTTTTTTGAAAATCGTAAAAAGGGAAAAAATAATTTCGAAAAAGTCCATGAAAAATAACAAAAGAGAACACCTGTTACTATACTTGTAGTTAGATTTACTTGAAATATTTCTAAAATTCAGACGTTTAAAGGTCTATAAAAGCTCTCAATGCTACACAAAAAGTTACTAAACATTCTCCACGCAAAACAAAGCAATTGGCTTAGAATGTATGCGTGACAAAAATACATTTATAAATTTTATATTACCCATTCTAAAGGATTACAGGATTTTAATGAGTAATAATCAGCAGATTAAGTGAGCGTCAACAACACGAAAGGTTTTTTATGGTCATATTTAGTAGGGATTTTAGTTTATAATCACGAAGATTGCATATAAATATTGTAGAGAGTGGTCTTACCTGTCAGATGACGTTCCGTGTTGGCTTGATTAATAGGGTCATTACCATGAAAACGATAAAGATGAATGTTATAAGGCTTCTTCAGAAGTTGAGGAACTTCTTCCCAATTGGGGGTCAACCATTGAGCGCAAAGAGGGTCGTAAACACGACTTCCGTAATGAACTAGTTGAGTCAGAGGATCGCGGAGACCACCTTGAAAATCCACAGGGAGGGCGAAGTCTGGATTGGAGTCGGAAATCACCTTCCCGAATGGGGTTCTGAATACCTTCTTCACCAACTTTCCTTCAGAATTGAATACGGCTAAAGGTGTTCCGAGATGGTCGCTGGCTACGTAATATTTGTTGTTTCCTTGCTGCATGTACATCAGATGGGAATTGGTGTCGTAAATTAGCACAAAAGTGATTCCATTCTTGGGATAGTGTATGTGAGTTACGTGAGCGGGATGCTTGGGATCAGTATAGAAGAACTGAGTTATGTTTCCTCTATGATCTCGACGAGCCGACAGACGTTCCGAAGTGTCGTAATAATAGTGAACTTCGTATTGATGCAGTTCGAAAGCGTGTGTAAGTTGCCCTTTAGCGTTGAAACGAAACTTTTCTTCTCCACGTTGTACTACGAAACCGCGAACATCTGCAACGTATAATTCCACATCACCGTAACCTATTAACCTATCCCCATCGTCGTATCTTAAAGACACCTGCCTCTTCCCTTCCCAAACACTCTTCATGTTACCATTAATGTCGTAAATAAATTTCCAGACGTCATTATTATTCACCTCTTCCAAAAATCCATCTACTGTGTAAGTATAATTAGTAAGAACCGAGCCACCGTCTCTGCCTATTTTAGTTTGAGATTGTTTAATTCTACTCCTGCTATCGTAGGTTAGGGATAGAGAAAATATCTCCTTATTCCATAATGTAACTGCCAAAACAACGATTCTTCCATAAACATCCAAACCTATGGTTTTGGAATAATGTCTCATGTCATCCTGGATGAAGATGCTATTAATTTTTGGTCTATGAACTAGGAACTGTTGCACTTGTTCTAATACAGCAGTTTCTGTGTTGTATCTATATCTAGTTTCCATAGTGGACTTTCCATTCACCTCAACTTCGACTGTGGTTAATTTACTTTCGTACCTGTATCTAAATTTTGCACCATCTAAACCGCTCCTGCTGTTATACCTGAGTTTCTCTTCCTTCAGTAGTGAACCGTGGTATCTATAATCCACTCTGGTATCTAGATCTGGTACACTTCTAGAAACACTCTTCAGCAATGCACTCTGCTCGTAATAATGGTAATCTGTCCTCTCTTCGCCACAGAACACGGTCTGCAAACGGCTGTCGTCGTTATAGTGATACACAACCCTCCCTCTGTTCTTCGGATACAATTTTGCCAAAATTTGGCCTTGATCGTTGTATTGCAAGACGTAAGGATGTTTAACTCCCGGAGATAGGTACAGAAGTTTATAGAATCCTATGGACGTCTGAGTTGCAATTTCATGTTTATGTCCATTAGGTGTTATGACAGCTTGAAGACTTCCACTGGTGTCATACTGAAGAACATACCTGCTCCCGCTCGGAAGTATAATTTCCGAGGGCTGAAACGGAGAGGGGGATACGTTAAATTTTGTATAAAATTCTAGTGGAAATCTCTAAACGGCACTCACCAGATTGATGGGTCCCTCTTCATACTTGTACATGATTCCCGTTTCGTCAGAATACCTAATTTCCGCCAATCTACCTTGAATGTCGAACAGGTAACGTTCGAAAAGTGCTCCTCTCTCCCACCTGGCCAAACGACCGAATTTATCGTATTCTAACTTGACTCCCGTTACGTTCTGACTCGGTTGCCATTGTATGGGATGATGACCCTGAGGGTCGTAGTGTATGGACACTAAAGGTATCTGGTTCTTATCGTAAACAGTCTCGAAATGTTTGTTGCGATCGAACTCTACCATTATTAGAATCTCCCCGTTTACCTAAAAGTAACTTTTTTGCTTAGAAACACCATTTTTTATGAGATACAACAGTTAGAAGTTTGTAACTTACCTTCATTTTCCTTCCTACTTGAGTTATCTGTCGATTTTTTCCTTTTCCTTCTTTCCTTAAGTAGTAACGCCATTCGAATCTTCTCACGGAATCTTCGCTTAGAGTGGCTTTAAGTTTGGCAGGAACCGGATAGATTTCGCCAACTAATGGACTTAAATCTGCTAAAACTGGACTAGGAACCGTCTCTATTTCCATGATTGTCGAATCTTGATGAGCAACAATAAGACTTCCATCTGGATATTGTGTGATTCTCTCTTCGGCTTGACCTGCAAATATGTTCAAATTTCAGAATTCACAATAGGAACCACACGGTTCATTTCATAACAATAGAAGAAAGTTATTTTACTTTAGTTTTTGGATAATTGTAATCGACTTTAGGAGACGAATAGCCATTCTATTGAATGATTGCACGTTACTTTTGATCAACTTGCACATTTTTGCAGATAAATACATAAAACTCGAGAGAAAAAGTTCGAAATTGATTACATTCCTCACAAATATGGCAAGTGTATTCTGTTATCTTCTTTATAACATCCAGTTTAACATTGCAGATTTTAAAAAAATGATATAAACTTGAGAGGAATTAAATCAAGTTTACTAAATTTGACTGAAAAAGGTTTATTAGTTATATTATAATGATTGGAAAGAAGGGAAAGGGTAAAAAGATTAAAAACAAAACGACAGATATTACAGAATAGCATTCATTAAGAGGAAATGTTGGGGAAAATCGTGTGTAGAAGGATTTGCTTTAAGAGCTTATAATCGGATTAATGTTAATCACCCACAGCGCGCTGTTTGCTCTCTAATGATTGATGTAGATCAGACCAAGGATTAGGTTTGTTATTATAAAAGCAGATACAATAACTTATAACGACAAAGATTCACCTAGACGTTGTTAGTAATTAGAATTAATTATAGAAATTTCGTAAGCGAAAAACTCACCTATTTTCGTCGTAACGTCCGATCCTTTAATCAGAAGTGATACAGGGTTGCTGGTATCTCTCGAAGCTGTTATAGATGCTCCTTTGATACTCAGATTGTAACCTAGTCTAATTGTCTGTCCACTGGGCGATACAGCTTCTATCAATCGACCGTATTCGTCGTAACTGTACATATAAGCTTTTCCAGAGCTGTCGATCTTGCTTCTTAATAATCCCGTACTACCGTGATAATCAAATATCGTCTTGAAATTGTACGGTGTAGTGAAGCTCTGAAGCATCCTCATCCTCGACATCTCCAGTCGACATTTTCCACCTTGAGTGTTCTCTATAGTGTTTACCTGGTTGCTATAATCGCGAAGGATATAGATTTTGTTTCCGGCCGCATCAGTGACTGTGCTTAATTTTCCAAAACTGGTGTTGACGTTATAGAAGAATGTATAGGTGACTTTCCCCGTGAGAATATTCTTGGTGGATATGTGTTGGCCGTGTCGATTGAAGATGTATACTTCTTGGGTTTCGGGTGCATAAATCTCGAATTCGTTCGACTCGTTGGGTTGTGGGAGGGAAGCTGTTACGGATCTAATGCGTAGATTTCCCTGATCACATATGTGTAACAATCCATCAGCTGTTACGGTTATGGAAGAGATGGTGTTTAATTTGGAAGTGGCAGCCAGAAAGTGATCTTCTTCGAAACATTTGCAATTGATGTCCAAACAGCTACATTTCGATTCTGCTCCAGCGAATTTAGAAATCTTTCCGTCACTACCTATGACTCTAACTCGATTTACCATTTGAGAATCACTTTCTGCTAAGTACAGATCTCCGTTGGGTGCAAAAGCTAAAGCTTGAGGTGATTCTAGATATATTTCCGTGGCTAGATCACTTTTATCACGACTGGGTGCAAGAGAGGGACACTGCAATGGTCTTCCGGCTACGACCTTTAGCCTCTTATCCTGTGTCACTTTCAAAATCATGTGATCGTCCAAGATATGAAGAGAACCATCTAAAGGATTTATAGCCAGTTCGGTTGGCCATCGAAGATTTACCTAAAATTTAGAAATTAGAAATTAAATTTCTAAAAAATTGTAAATCTTTGATTCAAAAACGACTTTACTTGAGATAGAGTAACGGTTCTTCCACAAGGTATTGGTTTCCAGTGGCTTTTGTGGTAGTAATCGCCTATCAGAGTGTGAATGATTCCGTTCTTGTCCACCATTCTTATATTAGTTCCATCTGCAATGTATATCTCATTCTGTGGTGAAATGGCTATACCTAAAAATGAAAGTATTTTAATAACAAGACACATAAAACTCTTTTACATATAAGCAACATTTAAGAACCTTTGGGATAAGCTAATCTAGCATCTTTAGCTGCTCTTCCATCTCCACATAGCAACTTATCACCTGGAAGACATTTGCCTCCGTTTCCAATGATAGGCACAATATTGTCTTTGATATTAGGAATATCAGAAAGTGCAACTACCTGCAATATTTGGTGCCTTTCTGGATCAGAAATGTATAATTTTCCCGTAGACGGTGCCACTGCCAGGTGATATCGGTATGCGACTTGGGCAGCACTGAAAATAACAAAAGAATTATACGTCTACGAATTATACTATACGCCACATACTATCGTGGTACTGTACAGTACCTACCTGAGTTCTACAACGGTAGTCACTAGACCATCTGGCATTATTCTCCTGATAAGATTGAAGTCCCCCACATAGATGCTACCATCCGGAGCACTAGTCAAGGCCACGGGTGCCAACAATCTTTGGTGACTAGCCACCCCGTTGCATTGGGCACAATGAAGAGGTCTTTGTTGCCCGTCACCCATTGTTGTGATCAAAACTTTAGGTTTATTTTTTAGATAGATGTTACTTCCGTCTCCTTTTTGTAAAATTCCTATTTGTAAAGTGCAGAGTGTTCAATTAGAAATCGTAATTTTGAATTAATTGTAACTGTATTTATGTTGAAGTTACCTTCGTGAAAGTTGTAACGGTGATGTATGTCTAAATTCCAACCTCCTATTTCTGATATACTCATATCGTGTCCACTAACTTGCGTTGTCTGCACTTCCCAAATTATTTGAGGACACGTTGCGTATTCATAACCAACGTGGACTAGAATATTAAACATGTTTCGTATCAGTTTACACGAAAAACAATAAAAACTATACGAAACATTTTAAAAGTTGCTTCTTTATATGACGCGTCAAAAAGTTCGATCAAAAATTTCGTAAAACGCGAGTGTAATATTCAAATATCAAGCGTACGATCTCGATTGGTCAAAAATAAGCACGTCTCAACGACGATTGGTTGAGGAATTCAAAATCAATAAATGTGTTAATTGTTTACGGTTTTTGAAATTTCTGTAACCAATTAGCGTTAAGATATTTTGATCACCTCCAATAGCCATTAAGAATATCAAATATTCAACTAATTAACGTTTAGGCTAGATATTCTTAAAATACAGCTCAACCGAGAATTTGCGGCCTCTAGAAGTTCTCAAAAATTACATCTAACAGATCAGATTGTTCATATTTAAATAACTATTAATAAAAATTGATATAAAATAAATTTAAAAGCATCGATTTATTTAATTTCAGGCACTTTTTCTAATTATAACTTAGGGTAGAAAGGGTAGAAAATAACCTGTAGCACTGGCAATTCCGTATACTTTCTGTCTGTAGACGTTCCTACGATTCCAGGCGTAAGTGAACTTGATACCTGGATCGGCTTCGAATTTTTTTTCGAAAAGTATTCCCTCGATCGATATCCTTAAGTGTACCATCCGCAGTGTGGGAGGAATGACGTCTGGTGTCAGCTGCAGTTGAATGGTGGACAGATAGCCCCCGACTCGGCTGCTGTGGTAAACTAGGTACAATTCTGTACCAGGAATAGCCAGACTTTCTTGTACGACCTGACGGGACAAGATAGAATGTTCGGTCAATCATACAAAAAAAATATATATATATATCCAAGTAGGACAAGATTATCGATTGGGTCACGTTATTATTCTCAAAATAGACCAGAAATTCAAAAATATATATATATAAAATCTGTGTTTTTAGAACATGGAAACGAAAGAGGGCGAGTTTTATTATAAAAAACAAGCGAATATTTACTTGTGATTCAGCTAAAATGGAGTTCCTTTCCGGACAACCACCTTGAAATCCGTGCTTCCAGGTGGCAAGAACAACTGGTTTCATGACGTCGTAATCGTGTTCCATACAAACTGGTGATTTAAATTCCATCACCTTTTCTTCTTTCAGGTTCATGGTGACTTTATCAATGACGACGATTTCATTCCAAGGCACGACTACCGTTCTCTCGTGTGGTGTGAACGGCTCTCTTTGGAATTGAAGTTTAACTGCACCGCCTCCATTTACCATCAAGTCGAACCTATTTTGGAAGACAGTGGTAATGCATTTGGACTGTTTATGTATGTTTAACGCGTTCTTTGACTGCTTCGTTATTCTATACTCGACTCTAGAGTATCTAAATTTAATAATTTAAATAATAAAAAAATAAAATAAAACTAAATGATTAGGGATGTATTATTTAAATACTCTTATATCAAATTATATATATACTTTTATAAAAGTTTAATTTCAAATAAATTAGTTGTTCGTTCATTATTTAAACACAGGAAAAGATAATAAAAAAAATTGTTTACAGAAGCTTTACATAATAGAGTGGAGTGAAAGCTTACATAATAGAACAAGAGACAATTTACCATCCAGTTTCTCTGGTGACAGTAAAACCAAACAAGGGATCGCTAGCAACACCAACTCTGATGCCCATCAGTCCACTGCCCGAAGGACTTCCCACTTCACCACGGATCACAGAGGCACGACTAGTGGAAGAAAATAATGTCAATATTACGTTATACGTACAAAGATCAACAAACACATACAGAAAGTGAACCACCACCTCGGGGCTTAACCCCTACAGTAATGTCTGAAAACAAGAAATATAACCTTAGAAAACTTCCTAATTTCTTTTTATGTTTCGATTTTATATTCGAAAAATGTATATTTTATAGTTTTATGAATAAAAAAACACGCACCTATATACATATACACACACGTCTATACAAATATACAGTACATACCTAGAGTTAAAACGACTCCAAAACAGACTGAGCAGCAAAAAAGAAAAGACGGAATAATTATTTTTATACAGTTTTTTTCCATTTTAAAAATGAAGCAGGAGGGGTGTTTTGTGAGGTGGAATTGTGTGTAAGAAAAAAAAACACGTGTGTTACATAAATCTATAAGCTACCCACCTGTCGTTAAAAGCATTCTTGTGGGCATAACTCTGTACGGAATCTTCTTCGATCAGAAACTGCATTCTTTGAAAGAACGAAGCTGTCACGGCGGGGGGTTGTTTTCTCAAAAGAATGTCGAGAGGGTCTGTGGCAGAGAAGCACAGTGGGTTGTTTTCGCAGGCTTTGTCGTTGCAGCATTCACTATCGGCACAATCGACTAAACCATCTGAAATGTGTTAATTGCATTAACATATCGTTAAAAATAAACACACAGATTGGTAATTGAATTGCACATTTAACGAAATTTCGTAATTAAGTGTTTCGTTAATACAGAAATCTACAAAACATTAAAACTTTTGGGATTAAAACTGCAAGTTAGCATTTTTTTTTCTTCTCTATTTTGTCTGAAGTTTCTGTGATTAAATCTCGATTCAAACAGATTATTTTTAAGTAGAAGAATCGAAATTAAAAGAGAATTATAAAAGACTCATCGATTTTTCTATCAGAGACGATGTTTTCCTTTCGTATCCTTCGACAGCTGTTGCCCATAATTGCAATTAGCATAAGAGATAGCAAAGAATACACAAAAAGTCGACACAGGTAACAACACTATATACATTCCCTGGAGCAATAATATTTGCATTTTTATCAGCTGTGACTTCATAACTGGCGATAACGTTATGACCCGGTAAGTGGAAAGTCATGTAGACTGTAAATAATTAACTGCTAGTAATATATGGCAGTGCAAATGATTATAAAAAGCTGATGGGGAATTAACATTCAGTCCCACTCACCGTTATCATTGTCCAGCATGTCATCACATACTCTCTCTAGAGGTATGCCACAGTCTATGCCGTCCCAGTCCACTTCGCATTGACATTGCCACTCTTCTTCTAGTAGAATGCAGTCGCCATGGTTATTGCAGTTACGTACGCAACCCTCTGATAAACAAACGTTTGTGAGAGAACATTTTTAAATGCCAGTTATATACGATGAATCGTAAGTAAATATCTGAAAAATGGCCCCCCTAATTTAAGAGTATTTGTGAAAATAGGAGATCCATTGAGGTATTCGTACGATATAATCGTAAATTCTTTTTAAAATATGTTTGAAATGTGATTTAACAATGATTGGTCGAAAAAGATGAAATAGATTGCACCAATTGTTGTTGCATAATCATGTCCTTGTCAATCATTGTTAAAATCTATTGCATTGATATCTTACGTCTATCGCAGGAGACTATTTACACTTCTTTTCTCAATTCCCATACAAGTTTAACATATTTACTTACGATTCCTCTCCTATATCAAAATAACTACTTACCTATAGTACAGTGTCGACCGTTCCAACCTTGAATACACAAACAACTACCATTTCTGCACTGACCGTGTTCCAGACATCTCGGATCGCACAGCCTTTCGTCGCATTTAGCACCTTCCCAACCATCTATACAAACGCATTCTCCACCCTGGCATCTACCGTGAGGACCGCAATCCAAGTCGCACTTTTCTGTAAAGTGGCCTTGTTATACAAGCTTAATATACATATAAAAATACATTTAAAACGAAAATACTACCTTGAGAGCAATCTAGACCCGTCCACCTTTCGTCACAGATGCATCTCTGTAACTCTAAATCGAACTGACCGTGTCCACTACAATCCGGTAGACATCTGAGAGCATCGCTATCTGGTTCACTACAGTCTGCACCCTTCCATCCTTTTCTACATACACACATGCTTCGCACACACGTCCCGTGTCCAGAACACTCGGGATCCAAACAGTCCACTTGAAATTAAACAAGGTACAAATCATTCTTTATCCCTCTTACAGGAACCATTTTAAATAATCATTACTAACGAATAGATTTTTTTAAATCGGAGACGTGGGCAACTTTACTTCCTCTGGGATTTATACCCCGTGTAATATAATTACATCTTCATTCTTTCAACGCCATATTCGTTTACTTAACTTTCAAAGCAAAGACTTTGCTATTAATCAAATTATAATTAAATTTTCGAGAAAGTGAATGCGTTAGAACACGAGTGATCTGCTCTCCGTAACGAAGTTAAGTATATGTTTTCCACTTGAATATAAAAATTTCCAACCGGCTTCTTGACAAGATACATAAACTTAAAGGTCTGTAGGGACGATAACAGAATATTTTCCATATTTTAGTAAGAGATTTTGTTACCTTCTTCGCAGTGAACTCCTTTATATCCTGGAAAGCATCTACAGACGCCTTCTAAGCAATCACCATGGCCACTACAGTCAGGAATTTCGCATTCGTCCTCCCTCAATTGACAGTCTTTGCCTTTCCATCCAGGACTGCAGATGCATTCACCTGCTAAATATTGCCCTCTTCCGTTACACAGGATAGGACACACTCCTGTACAAAAATTTGGTAAAATAATTTATCGATTTTTCTACAATTATTAATTAATAAAATCATTTTTCTGTAAGAAAAATTGCTTAAAAATTATCGGAAATTCATTAGCATCAACAATTAACTGATATTAATATCTAATTTATTGATATCTCATTTTAATAGTAAAGATTTTTGGCTTTTAAAAGTTTCAACAATTTATATTTTTCAAGGATGGACGATTCTGTTTAAGATATTCTTCAACAGAGCGTAAAATCGATCGATGGAACTTAACGCATCATCGACAGCTCGGTGTTTTAGATGTTTTAATGTCTTCTACTTAAGTGTGATCGTCAATGTAAACAAAATGCTTTCGAATTATTTACACTACAGTTAAATAATTGCCATTAAGTACTCACTATAGGCACAAGAATCCCCAGCAAAATCGGGATTACAAACGCAACTCCCCATCACACAAGTTCCGTGACCGTGACAATCGTAAGGACAAGGCAAACTGGATTCGTCTGTAAGAAAAACATAATGAATAATTTGCTCAAAATCGTCACGTGAACTAAATAATTTCTTACCTGTCAGGTGAGGAGTAAGCGAGATTTCCTGCTGTTGATCACCATCGTTGTATACCGATATATACCATAATCCTCGATCCAAAAATTGTATAAACTGTACACTATAAACATCCTGTAAAAGAAGGTATTAAGCGATCTGTTAAGCGATAATCTTTGTAGAAGAGAGGCTCATTACAGAAGGTTAAGCATACCTTTTCAGATCTCTTAGAGCTCCTATCCCTGGAATTTAGGATTTCTGTAAAGTCGTAACGCGTATGAGTAGGTACACCGTTCCTCTTTCCGTACACCCCAACGCTGGCCCCGTGTGGCATAGTATAGTTAAATTTGACTAAAGACGGGTCACGTTGATGAAATTGGATGTTCCAATGGCCATAAGATGGAATCTTCTGACTGTGCCTTCTTCCAAGTTGAACTTCGGAGAAGGATTCGCTTTTGGGTGGAAACGTCTTAGAAGGTAGCGAGGATGGATCTAAGGAAGAACATCTTATCTAAAGATAAATGCGATAATAAAAGCAATTCTTCCATTTTTTAAATTACTATCGAGATGTAGTATAAACTTAACTGTGATTAATATTTATTTAGTGAAAGAAGGAGCCATTAAGCGAGATAAATCATCAATGTCAAGAATGAATTTCTCAAAAAGCGCTTATCGACGCTGTTTATCATCGATAGAGTGTTATAACTTATTATTACATCTATTAAATTTCTCATAGAAGAAGCTATTTTAGTTCATAAAGAAGAAAAGCAAAGAAGGGGGTGTTCGTTCTCGAGTTAGGAAGTCGCAATTATTATTTTTTCTGCATAATTTGACAGAAAGTTTCGCCACGAAGAATGCCAAAAATTGGCATCTTTCTTCAATTTTTTAAAGAGGAGAGGGTGAAAGAACAGCACGCGACATTAACTAATCGGTAGTGTTTAAGAAAATATTCGAAAAGATTCATTTGTGGGGCCGTACAGTGGCTTCCATTAAATTTCGTTTGTATATTTTGTTACGGGATGCACTTAAGAAATCCCCTCCTTTCTTTCATCAATTATAAAACTGGAGATGCTACATTGTTCCGAGCTTTTGTTTTAATGTCCTCATTACGTGTACGTTAATGGAAGAAGTTGAGGGAGGGAAGTACGAGGGGAAAAATGGCAACGAAAAGGATGTAAGTCAGTGCAGATGGCTACAAGTACTCGCGAAATTAGAGACTGTTGTCTTTCCACTTGGTACCTCCACCAAAAGAATATATTGCAAAGAATATTGTTAATTGCACTCAAGGCTTGCATATTATTATATTTTTTTTTCTAGTTACGAAACGATCGTTTTCTCAAGAAGTACAGGTGTATGTTCTCGCACCCAATCTATCTGTTTTAAAACACGAATAATGAAGTTGATAACACTTTAACCTTAAAAGAAGAGCCTTGCTGGTATACTTTGTATCAACAGAGGTTGAGTCATATTTTTTTTTACATTTTAAAATTCACTCTTGCCGTTTCTTATCTCTCAAACAAGAGAAATAATAGTGAAAATCTGTGTTTAAACTTAAAATGGAGGACTTACTTTTAACTTCCGTTCCACCTACGGCTAATTCTATGTCGTCGACCACGACAGGACAGGGATGTTTGCTAGCATACCGCCAACTAGGGAATGCTACAGCTATAGAAAAATGATTCACCATAAAGATTATACATAAAAAAAAATAATTGAATCAGTTTTTACAATTATAATTATAATAAAAGAAAAAAAATGAGTCAGAATACAATAAAATTACTTAAAATATAGGCGGCTCTCTACCTTACTGGCAAGAAATATCACTTAATATAAAAATGTAACGCTTATTGGCTGGAGAATTTAAAAATAAAAATGAGACACTCCCATTTTTGTTTTCGTAACCAATGAAAGCCGACAATCAAACGTCAATAAGCTATTTAACATTTTATTTTACGATTAATGCGAAGGACTGCCTATGTTTTCACGAATATTTTTTTAAAGGATTTATAAAATTTAAGTTTAAGTAATAACAGCATTTAAACTATTACCTTTTAAAATATAATTTTTTAAAACTTTAAATCGGGTAACCTACCTACAAAATAGGCAAGAGCCGTTAAAAGAGCGAGTGATACAAAGATGAAAGCTATCGCCGCACATTTCCAGCTGCAACGAGAGGATATCGTCTTTCGGAATTGAAAACGGGAGTGAGCAAAATGATTGGATACAGGACGACGAACATTGTTACGGACGGGTACTACAGGCACGGGGGCTGTCGGAGTGTAACTCAGGTGACATCTAGAATTAAAAAAAAAAAAATACATATTATATATAAGAAACCCGTATACAAATCCTCATCTTTTTTCCGAAATGTATTCCGATAGATATTTAGTTGAGTGCATTATTCTATTCGGAGCTCATTTTATTAAAAGTATCATTATAAGAAATTAATCCGTTTTTTTTTTTTAAATGTTAATATTTACTGATTTTCTACTACTTATGTAAACTTCATACTAAATTATGAGATGAGATTCTTTCTGCATCACCATAACATAAACGATGTTACTTTGGTAAACATAATTTACTAAACAAATTTTTTAAAACTCAATTTCCAGATAAAATTATTTATTTTAGCTTCTTCTCAGAATTTTTTCCATGTTTAAGTATACATAAATATTAT
This sequence comes from Centruroides sculpturatus, assembly GCF_000671375.1. Taxonomy (NCBI): domain Eukaryota; kingdom Metazoa; phylum Arthropoda; class Arachnida; order Scorpiones; family Buthidae; genus Centruroides; species Centruroides sculpturatus. Next base: position 70,514 of record NW_019385753.1, on the reverse strand, counting down.
AAAATGTAGATAAAATCATATTTTAAAGTAGTGGTATGATGTAGAAATTTGTTTTTATTTTTTTTTCCTCTCCTCTTACCATCCTAACGATTAAAACGTTAAACAAACGAATTTTATGTTAATAAATATTAATTAAATTTGATAAAAATCGAAAGAATTTCCTCTTCTTCTGCACCAATAATCAACAACATTACGATTGTGTTGACTGTAGCAGAATATTCGAAGGAGTAAGTAAAACTATCGAATGGCTCAGTCACCGTTTAAGATCGTATTATGGATAGGATGAAACATAAAGTAGCATTAGAGACTTTTGTAGAGTCGTTGTCGACCGACTTAACGACCAATATTAACCTACAGGCTGCGAGAAGATAAGAAGTTTTACATTTCCTTTTTATTAGTTTGGCGAATACGAAAAGACCGTCTAGTCCCTCCTCTTCCCCCCCCTCGATGGCAGCTTCCCAGTAAGACTTAGAGATATTACAGGAAAGTACGATTGCGAAGTTTCAACAAATTAAGAGCTAAGACGGATTATCTTGTAGAATACCGGACTTAAATCACTTAAGTGTTTATAGGACCACTATTCTCACTCTAGTTAACTTCTCTGCTCGATAATGAAGAAGGATCTTGATTTGGGAAGAAGGTTAAATTAAAGAATGGAGGTTTTATTCCCAAGTTGTTCATTTATTGGATTTTGTTTAAAGTGCAGCCGGTTTTTCGATACGACGAAGAAGAAGAAGAAGAAGAAGAAGAAAAAAGCATCTCTAGTGGACGTCACAAAGTAAAATTGATGCGGAGGATGATCTTTTATCATTAATCTTTGGTTTTTCATTAAGTAACATTTAAAAAAAAGTAACTTAACTAATTTTTATTCAAGTTAATTGAGCGACATTTTTTTTTCTATGGACATTCGAAGAATTTCTCTTACCTGTCTGGATTATTTTTATCATCTTGGAGGGAACGATGATGGGGTATATCACTTTTTTGTTGAGAAGGTCCCAAACATTTTGGCAAATCTTAAAAGATAAAATATATATATATATATATATATATTAAGAATTTTTTCATCTACTTTAAGACTTTCGTCTTTCATCCGTATTAAGGAAAGACGGAGTAATCTATAAATTCCTACATTTTGGAATCTATTCTTGATACGAGTATGAATATTGATCGTGAGGGAGAGCAAATCCTTCTAGAATTACTACCCGTACGATTTTCTCGTAATCAATCAATAGCCGGGGCCTCTTTCACGTGACCGTCTTACTAAATATGACAAAGTCCAATAGTATTTGGGACTTACCACCTGGAATGAACAATGAACCCGAAGGAGTTCTGGCAAGACACGACGGTTCAAAATCTTGATCGATGTCTTGTCCTTGACTGTTGGTACTTCCTCCGATGGGATTGTTCGGTGGGCCACCCCTATTGCCCGTCCGTCCCATGGTGCGAGGAGGTAAAACGGGTGGAGTCACAGCTGAGCCGTCCAGTAAACCTGAAAATTTATGAAAATAAATACCTTAGAAAAATATATAAAATTTACTATTTTACATCAAGAAAACACTTTAAAAAAACGATAAAATAATATCAAAATTAAGTAAAAAATTTAATTTTTAATTACAGCAGAATACGTAAGATATAATTTTATTTTAAAAAAATAATTCCAAAATATTAACATCTTAACGACGATTGGTTAAAAAAAAATTGAAAGATTAAAGTAGGCGTTACCCGCGCGTTAATTTAACCAATCAATCTTAATTAAAATTTTTAAATATATTATCTTTCGTATAAAAGCGAGAACCTCCTATATTTATAAAATTAAATAAAAATTTATTAATTTAATTTAACTTTACCACTTTTATCGACTGAAATGATTAATTTATTTAGCATGTAGACAATAATCGGTAGCTAATTATTTAATTTAATTTAGAAACTAAATAACGGCTAAAATATAAAAGAAAATTTAATAATATTAAGAAAATAAAGAACAATCTTGATAAAGACAAAAGAAGAAAATAATTAAAGAATGATTTAAAATGTAAAACTTCATTTTTATCAGATAATTGAGAGAGTATTCTATTCTCAAAAGAAAAATTAGTCGAATTGTAGCATTAGTTACACGCCAATTTCTTTATCGATAAAGAAATTTTGAAGTAATTTATATGTAACGATTCTAACTAATGACTACAGTTATTAGATTTGACACCTACGAAAATTTAATTTCGATGTATTATATATATATTTCTTTTTGTGTTCAAAAGATATTAAACGATCACAGCACACACACATATATATAAAGCCATAATTTACTTTGGTTCTTAATATGGTTCTGGCTGTTGCACAACCATTTGGTGTCACGTTTTCGATTTATCTTATCCAGTTGATGGAAAGGAGAATTCAAAAAGCAAAATACCCTTCATATATATATGAAATTTCTTGCTTGTAAATAAATCTAGATTAATATATCTTTGATAGTTTTATACACGTTATCGGTTATATAAAGAGAAAGAAAAGTTAAAGAAAGATCACGTCAACACTTTTCTGTAAGGAATTTTGGATTTAGATATTTTAAGATTGGTATAAAAATGGTTGGAAATTATCCAGAGAGAGTTAACGTTTATGAAAAGTGTCGTTATTATAATATAAAAACGTTGAAAATGGAGTTATGGAATGTTATAATTTTAGTTTGCGAGTTGAATTCTAACATTAGATTCTGTTGTAACAAGACTGAATGGTTGTTAATGAAATTATTTCATTACTCTTCATATCATTTGACGGCAGGAATCCAATCTTAACATGTAACCGAATGGTCCAATCATTAGAAACGAGTAATGCATACGTTAACCAGCAACTACACCAGTTTTAATAATCAAATGCGGATTAGTGTCTACAAATCCGGTTAATCTGTGCTGTCCAAAGCAACGTAGACCTCAACCTGTCAAACAATAGAATATATGAGTTTGTAATATCCCACTGGGTATTTTAATTTAGCATTGCAATATATGGTAATATGATTATGATCATAATGGAAGACTTGCAGAGCAGAAGTTAATCTCTTCCATTTAATGTACAATTATTTATATTAGTTATAAAGCTGAATCGTACCTGTTTACCTCTTTGTTTACAACCTTTCTAAACAAAGAAACGAGTCGACACAATCGTTTTTTATTAGCGTTTTCTGATAATGTTCAGATGGGATGCTACTCCTTCGACGAGTGATGCGGAAGATGCAATATTCTCTATAGGAAACAATACACGCCATTTAAATCGTACTTTTTAGAATCGAGTCGAGGGTGGACTTCGAAAACGGAACGACGTTTTTCTTTTTACATTATGAATGTCATTTGGTGTCCGGGAAGAGTTCCAAACCGAGAACTAATTAAGGGAGAATCTGGCTTGGTTCCTGATTTTGTCATCTTTTCTTTAGCTTCTACTACAGTACTAGTGAAGTAAGTTATATTTAGTATTAGAGAATCTCGAAACGGAAAGGGGTAAAAAGCGTTGAGAGGGTGGACTATGCTTATGAAATTTTGATTCTAAATTTAGCTCGCGCTATTTTCAAGTGTCTGCTGGACTTAAATAAAAAAGAAAGAGAGAGAAATTCTCTTTTAACCTGTACGATTTTACTACTTTTAAATTTTCATACATACTGCGTTTTATTAAAGTTTTATTACACTTTTTTGGGGAAAAAAAAGGTTTTGGATGTATTTAAAGTTTGCACGTCTGTCAAAATTGGGGTGGACAACCTCTGAAGATTTTTATAGATTTTTTTTTCTTTTTTTTTGAAGGGCTTCTCTCGTTTTCAGACTTCCTGAATGAAAATGCTTCTTAACAAATAAAGGAAGATAAATGTTTTCGTGATTATTGTTCGGATAGAATCATAGAAAGACATTCTAAGAAATCAATTTAAGCGGAAGATCAAAATTAATTTCACTAATTATATTGTAATTCCTAGAATTAATTGACTCTTCAAACTCACAAGTGGTTAGAAACAAGATTATATAATTCATAATAATTTAACATCTTTATAAAAAGTATGTATTTGTAAATATTTAAGTAAAAATCTCTATTAAAATATAATTAAATTTATTTTAATTAAAGTTATCATAAACGAAAGATAAATTTTTATGCAGTTTCTATGGCAAACAATCTTTAGAGGCTTCAATTTAATTGATACAAAATTGTGTTTAATCATTAAATAAAACATTAAACAAACTAAAATTTATCAATTAATTAGCATAATTTTAGTTTTAAAAGTTATAAAAGAATTTAAAAAATGCCAAAAAACAAAAGAAATTTTCCTGTAAAAATGTCAAAATATCGAGAAAAATTTTAACTATTTAAATTTGACCTTTAACCTTTTCAAAGTATAAAAATATAAATCGAATTATAAAATATTATATTTAAATTTAATTTATGTATAAAATATCGTTAATATCTATTAAAATTGATAGCATTTATATACTAAAAACCTCTAACAATTCCATTTCGTCCTCCAAAACCTCTGACATTGTTCCAAATATTATCTATGTAATTGTCTTTACTACTTAATTCCATGGAGAGACGGAGTGACCACATAGAAAGTAGAAGAAAGTGTGAGAAGTCCCCAAAGAAGGGTTATAGTTTCATTGTTAATCTGATCTTACCACCAGAACGAAAATTCATTCTTGCGTTAAATAGAAATGATTTTTCCATAAAATCCGCTTATTCGACATTCTCATAAAGTCACGAAAATAAATCCCCCGCGATCGATTTTGATAAATTTGATTGTCTTTTAAGTGCAAAGTGGAAACGAAAAGCATTAAGCTAGTAATTATCTAAACATTACTAAATAATGCCACTAGTTAGATTTTATTCTCAGATAGCATCCGTCGATAAGAAAGTATCGAACTTGTAATTATGCTCGGCTCCTTCTTAATACTCTATCGTTTTCAAAATGCTCTTTCGACTTTCTGGTGTGGGAAATCTTCACATTTCTCTATGTAATGCGAGCGCGATCGAGAAAAGAACACCGTAAGCAATGGCAAGTTTTGAGTGGAAATTAAATTTTGTTCGTCGAAATAGGAAAATTTTAAGTTTAAACCGAGAAATCTGTGAGCTGAGAGAGGGTCTTGTGGATTGAAGTTGGATCTGTGAGATGAAAGAGAGTGTTGTGAGTTGAAATGGAAAATCTGTAAGATGAAAGAGAGTGTTGTGAGTGGATATGGAACATCTGTGAGCTGAGAAAGAGTCTTATGAATGGATATGGAACATCTGTGAGCTGAGAGAGAGTGTTGTGANGAGAGTGTTGTGAGTTGAAATGGAAAATCTGTAAGATGAAAGAGAGTGTTGTGAGTGGATATGGAACATCTGTGAGCTGAGAAAGAGTCTTATGAATGGATATGGAACATCTGTGAGCTGAGAGAGAGTGTTGTGAGTGGATATGGAACATCTGTGAGCAGAGAGAAATGTGGATTAAAGTGGGAAATCTGTGAAATGAGAGTGTTGTGAGTTGAAATGAGAAATTTGTGAGCTGAGCGAGAAGGTCTTGTGGGTTGAAGTATTAAATCTGTGAGATGAAAGAGAGTGTGATGAGTGGATATGGAACATCTGTGAGCTGAGAGAGAGAGAGAGAGAGTCTTGTGAATTAAAATGGGAAATTTGTGAAATGAAAGATGGTGTTGTGAGCAAAAATGGGAAATTTGTGATCTAAGAGTTTTTTATGAGTTTATTAAATAACAAAATTGTAAATTTATATGAATATTTATAAATAAAACCAAAAAATATGCGAGTAAAAATGAAAATTTCGCAAGTCGAAATAGGAATTTCGTAAATCTAAAAAAAAAATTTACGAGTTTAGGAAGTTTCAAAACTAAACAAAGATGTGTGAGTTGAAACGAAAAACTTTATAAATTAATAGAAAAATTTGTAAATCAGAAAGAATTTGTGATTTGAAATACAAATTTTGTGAAGTAAATAAAATAGGATAAAATTCGCGAATNGAATATATTGCAAAGAATATTGTTAATTGCACTCAAGGCTTGCATATTATTATATTTTTTTTTCTAGTTACGAAACGATCGTTTTCTCAAGAAGTACAGGTGTATGTTCTCGCACCCAATCTATCTGTTTTAAAACACGAATAATGAAGTTGATAACACTTTAACCTTAAAAGAAGAGCCTTGCTGGTATACTTTGTATCAACAGAGGTTGAGTCATATTTTTTTTTACATTTTAAAATTCACTCTTGCCGTTTCTTATCTCTCAAACAAGAGAAATAATAGTGAAAATCTGTGTTTAAACTTAAAATGGAGGACTTACTTTTAACTTCCGTTCCACCTACGGCTAATTCTATGTCGTCGACCACGACAGGACAGGGATGTTTGCTAGCATACCGCCAACTAGGGAATGCTACAGCTATAGAAAAATGATTCACCATAAAGATTATACATAAAAAAAAATAATTGAATCAGTTTTTACAATTATAATTATAATAAAAGAAAAAAAATGAGTCAGAATACAATAAAATTACTTAAAATATAGGCGGCTCTCTACCTTACTGGCAAGAAATATCACTTAATATAAAAATGTAACGCTTATTGGCTGGAGAATTTAAAAATAAAAATGAGACACTCCCATTTTTGTTTTCGTAACCAATGAAAGCCGACAATCAAACGTCAATAAGCTATTTAACATTTTATTTTACGATTAATGCGAAGGACTGCCTATGTTTTCACGAATATTTTTTTAAAGGATTTATAAAATTTAAGTTTAAGTAATAACAGCATTTAAACTATTACCTTTTAAAATATAATTTTTTAAAACTTTAAATCGGGTAACCTACCTACAAAATAGGCAAGAGCCGTTAAAAGAGCGAGTGATACAAAGATGAAAGCTATCGCCGCGCATTTCCAGCTGCAACGAGAGGATATCGTCTTTCGGAATTGAAAACGGGAGTGAGCAAAATGATTGGATACAGGACGACGAACATTGTTACGGACGGGTACTACAGGCACGGGGGCTGTCGGAGTGTAACTCAGGTGACATCTAGAATTAAAAAAAAAAATACATATTATATATAAGAAACCCGTATACAAATCCTCATCTTTTTTCCGAAATGTATTCCGATAGATATTTAGTTGAGTGCATTATTCTATTCGGAGCTCATTTTATTAAAAGTATCATTATAAGAAATTAATCCGTTTTTTTTTTTAAATGTTAATATTTACTGATTTTCTACTACTTATGTAAACTTCATACTAAATTATGAGATGAGATTCTTTCTGCATCACCATAACATAAACGATGTTACTTTGGTAAACATAATTTACTAAACAAATTTTTTAAAACTCAATTTCCAGATAAAATTATTTATTTTAGCTTCTTCTCAGAATTTTTTCCATGTTTAAGTATACATAAATATTATAAAATGTAGATAAAATCATATTTTAAAGTAGTGGTATGATGTAGAAATTTGTTTTTATTTTTTTTTCCTCTCCTCTTACCATCCTAACGATTAAAACGTTAAACAAACGAATTTTATGTTAATAAATATTAATTAAATTTGATAAAAATCGAAAGAATTTCCTCTTCTTCTGCACCAATAATCAACAACATTACGATTGTGTTGACTGTAGCAGAATATTCGAAGGAGTAAGTAAAACTATCGAATGGCTCAGTCACCGTTTAAGATCGTATTATGGATAGGATGAGACATAAAGTAGCATTAGAGACTTTTGTAGAGTCGTTGTCGACCGACTTAACGACCAATATTAACCTACAGGCTGCGAGAAGATAAGAAGTTTTACATTTCCTTTTTATTAGTTTGGCGAATACGAAAAGACCGTCTAGTCCCTCCTCTTCCCCCCCCTCGATGGCAGCTTCCCAGTAAGACTTAGAGATATTACAGGAAAGTACGATTGCGAAGTTTCAACAAATTAAGAGCTAAGACGGATTATCTTGTAGAATACCGGACTTAAATCACTTAAGTGTTTATAGGACCACTATTCTCACTCTAGTTAACTTCTCTGCTCGATAATGAAGAAGGATCTTGATTTGGGAAGAAGGTTAAATTAAAGAATGGAGGTTTTATTCCCAAGTTGTTCATTTATTGGATTTTGTTTAAAGTGCAGCCGGTTTTTCGATACGACGAAGAAGAAGAAGAAGAAGAAGAAGAAAAAAGCATCTCTAGTGGACGTCACAAAGTAAAATTGATGCGGAGGATGATCTTTTATCATTAATCTTTGGTTTTTCATTAAGTAACATTTAAAAAAAAGTAACTTAACTAATTTTTATTCAAGTTAATTGAGCGACATTTTTTTTTTCTATGGACATTCGAAGAATTTCTCTTACCTGTCTGGATTATTTTTATCATCTTGGAGGGAACGATGATGGGGTATATCACTTTTTTGTTGAGAAGGTCCCAAACATTTTGGCAAATCTTAAAAGATAAAATATATATATATATATATATATATATTAAGAATTTTTTCATCTACTTTAAGACTTTCGTCTTTCATCCGTATTAAGGAAAGACGGAGTAATCTATAAATTCCTACATTTTGGAATCTATTCTTGATACGAGTATGAATATTGATCGTGAGGGAGAGCAAATCCTTCTAGAATTACTACCCGTACGATTTTCTCGTAATCAATCAATAGCCGGGGCCTCTTTCACGTGACCGTCTTACTAAATATGACAAAGTCCAATAGTATTTGGGACTTACCACCTGGAATGAACAATGAACCCGAAGGAGTTCTGGCAAGACACGACGGTTCAAAATCTTGATCGATGTCTTGTCCTTGACTGTTGGTACTTCCTCCGATGGGATTGTTCGGTGGGCCACCCCTATTGCCCGTCCGTCCCATGGTGCGAGGAGGTAAAACGGGTGGAGTCACAGCTGAGCCGTCCAGTAAACCTGAAAATTTATGAAAATAAATACCTTAGAAAAATATATAAAATTTACTATTTTACATCAAGAAAACACTTTAAAAAAACGATAAAATAATATCAAAATTAAGTAAAAAATTTAATTTTTAATTACAGCAGAATACGTAAGATATAATTTTATTTTAAAAAAATAATTCCAAAATATTAACATCTTAACGACGATTGGTTAAAAAAAAATTGAAAGATTAAAGTAGGCGTTACCCGCGCGTTAATTTAACCAATCAATCTTAATTAAAATTTTTAAATATATTATCTTTCGTATAAAAGCGAGAACCTCCTATATTTATAAAATTAAATAAAAATTTATTAATTTAATTTAACTTTACCACTTTTATCGACTGAAATGATTAATTTATTTAGCATGTAGACAATAATCGGTAGCTAATTATTTAATTTAATTTAGAAACTAAATAACGGCTAAAATATAAAAGAAAATTTAATAATATTAAGAAAATAAAGAACAATCTTGATAAAGACAAAAGAAGAAAATAATTAAAGAATGATTTAAAATGTAAAACTTCATTTTTATCAGATAATTGAGAGAGTATTCTATTCTCAAAAGAAAAATTAGTCGAATTGTAGCATTAGTTACACGCCAATTTCTTTATCGATAAAGAAATTTTGAAGTAATTTATATGTAACGATTCTAACTAATGACTACAGTTATTAGATTTGACACCTACGAAAATTTAATTTCGATGTATTATATATATATTTCTTTTTGTGTTCAAAAGATATTAAACGATCACAGCACACACACATATATATAAAGCCATAATTTACTTTGGTTCTTAATATGGTTCTGGCTGTTGCACAACCATTTGGTGTCACGTTTTCGATTTATCTTATCCAGTTGATGGAAAGGAGAATTCAAAAAGCAAAATACCCTTCATATATATATGAAATTTCTTGCTTGTAAATAAATCTAGATTAATATATCTTTGATAGTTTTATACACGTTATCGGTTATATAAAGAGAAAGAAAAGTTAAAGAAAGATCACGTCAACACTTTTCTGTAAGGAATTTTGGATTTAGATATTTTAAGATTGGTATAAAAATGGTTGGAAATTATCCAGAGAGAGTTAACGTTTATGAAAAGTGTCGTTATTATAATATAAAAACGTTGAAAATGGAGTTATGGAATGTTATAATTTTAGTTTGCGAGTTGAATTCTAACATTAGATTCTGTTGTAACAAGACTGAATGGTTGTTAATGAAATTATTTCATTACTCTTCATATCATTTGACGGCAGGAATCCAATCTTAACATGTAACCGAATGGTCCAATCATTAGAAACGAGTAATGCATACGTTAACCAGCAACTACACCAGTTTTAATAATCAAATGCGGATTAGTGTCTACAAATCCGGTTAATCTGTGCTGTCCAAAGCAACGTAGACCTCAACCTGTCAAACAATAGAATATATGAGTTTGTAATATCCCACTGGGTATTTTAATTTAGCATTGCAATATATGGTAATATGATTATGATCATAATGGAAGACTTGCAGAGCAGAAGTTAATCTCTTCCATTTAATGTACAATTATTTATATTAGTTATAAAGCTGAATCGTACCTGTTTACCTCTTTGTTTACAACCTTTCTAAACAAAGAAACGAGTCGACACAATCGTTTTTTATTAGCGTTTTCTGATAATGTTCAGATGGGATGCTACTCCTTCGACGAGTGATGCGGAAGATGCAATATTCTCTATAGGAAACAATACACGCCATTTAAATCGTACTTTTTAGAATCGAGTCGAGGGTGGACTTCGAAAACGGAACGACGTTTTTCTTTTTACATTATGAATGTCATTTGGTGTCCGGGAAGAGTTCCAAACCGAGAACTAATTAAGGGAGAATCTGGCTTGGTTCCTGATTTTGTCATCTTTTCTTTAGCTTCTACTACAGTACTAGTGAAGTAAGTTATATTTAGTATTAGAGAATCTCGAAACGGAAAGGGGTAAAAAGCGTTGAGAGGGTGGACTATGCTTATGAAATTTTGATTCTAAATTTAGCTCGCGCTATTTTCAAGTGTCTGCTGGACTTAAATAAAAAAGAAAGAGAGAGAAATTCTCTTTTAACCTGTACGATTTTACTACTTTTAAATTTTCATACATACTGCGTTTTATTAAAGTTTTATTACACTTTTTTGGGGAAAAAAAAGGTTTTGGATGTATTTAAAGTTTGCACGTCTGTCAAAATTGGGGTGGACAACCTCTGAAGATTTTTATAGATTTTTTTTTCTTTTTTTTTGAAGGGCTTCTCTCGTTTTCAGACTTCCTGAATGAAAATGCTTCTTAACAAATAAAGGAAGATAAATGTTTTCGTGATTATTGTTCGGATAGAATCATAGAAAGACATTCTAAGAAATCAATTTAAGCGGAAGATCAAAATTAATTTCACTAATTATATTGTAATTCCTAGAATTAATTGACTCTTCAAACTCACAAGTGGTTAGAAACAAGATTATATAATTCATAATAATTTAACATCTTTATAAAAAGTATGTATTTGTAAATATTTAAGTAAAAATCTCTATTAAAATATAATTAAATTTATTTTAATTAAAGTTATCATAAACGAAAGATAAATTTTTATGCAGTTTCTATGGCAAACAATCTTTAGAGGCTTCAATTTAATTGATACAAAATTGTGTTTAATCATTAAATAAAACATTAAACAAACTAAAATTTATCAATTAATTAGCATAATTTTAGTTTTAAAAGTTATAAAAGAATTTAAAAAATGCCAAAAAACAAAAGAAATTTTACTGTAAAAATGTCAAAATATCGAGAAAAATTTTAACTATTTAAATTTGACCTTTAACCTTTTCAAAGTATAAAAATATAAATCGAATTATAAAATATTATATTTAAATTTAATTTATGTTTAAAATATCGTTAATATCTATTAAAATTGATAGCATTTATATACTAAAAACCTCTAACAATTCCATTTCGTCCTCCAAAACCTCTGACATTGTTCCAAATATTATCTATGTAATTGTCTTTACTACTTAATTCCATGGAGAGACGGAGTGACCACATAGAAAGTAGAAGAAAGTGTGAGAAGTCCCCAAAGAAGGGTTATAGTTTCATTGTTAATCTGATCTTACCACCAGAACGAAAATTCATTCTTGCGTTAAATAGAAATGATTTTTCCATAAAATCCGCTTATTCGACATTCTCATAAAGTCACGAAAATAAATCCCCCGCGATCGATTTTGATAAATTTGATTGTCTTTTAAGTGCAAAGTGGAAACGAAAAGCATTAAGCTAGTAATTATCTAAACATTACTAAATAATGCCACTAGTTAGATTTTATTCTCAGATAGCATCCGTCGATAAGAAAGTATCGAACTTGTAATTATGCTCGGCTCCTTCTTAATACTCTATCGTTTTCAAAATGCTCTTTCGACTTTCTGGTGTGGGAAATCTTCACATTTCTCTATGNCCCCTTTCCGTTTTCTACATTTACATAATTATAGTACGATAGAATAATACATTTTATACACCTTTATTATCAATTTTTCGTATTAATTTCGCTTAAATATTGCAATTTTTTGAGGCGGCGATGAAGGATTTATGGATTGAAGCGGTTGTTTTCAATCTTCTACCGGGTATAAGAGAAAGAAATATATATATATATATATAAGGTTTACTTATGTATAAATTATGTTTTGTGTACAAGAAATGTATATAAATAAGTCATAACTTCATTAGAAGTAGCAATGTATAATGTATGTTAAATGTATAAATGGATAAGTAATAATACGAGAAGTGCATTAATCACCTACATACAAGTAAGTGTGTATATAAGAAGACAATATACGAGATAATATACAGATGAGCAACATTAAAATTATATAAAATACTTCTCGAAGCTTTAAAACGATGTAAAGAAGCTCATAAGATAAAATTTAAATTGTTCGAGTATCTAAAATTATAAAAGATCGGTGTAGAAGAAGAGGAAAATAGATAAGAGGGAGAACGAGTGCCTCATTCTTTAAAGATGTTACAACATAAGATCATAATGGGTTTATTTTCTCGACAGATTTTAGTCTCTCCCCTAACAGAAATGACTGAAATCCCCACTCTAAAGATTAAGATAAAAGAGAGAAAAGATAAATCGAAGACAATATGGATGTTCGCTTTAACAATTTGATTCAATTAATAAATAAAAGAAATTCAATTGGGAAAGAATTTTCAAACGAAATCTTCAAAAAAGACAAAAAAATACTTTATTTAACGATCGAATTTATTAAAAAATTTCTCAAAATTTTATTAATTGGATTGAGAAATTTCTCCATAAAAGAAAATTTCAAAAAAATGCAAATTCTTGGTTCAATTAAAACGGGAAAATTCTTCATATAAATTTTAACAACAAGGAAGAGGAGGGAAAAAAAAACGGAATAAATTAATGAATTTTATCAAAAATATTCAAGTGGTAAACCATTAAAAACCTGGCAGAAAATTGCCAATATCAAAAAAGATTAGCAGCATCCTGACATTTATTAAGAATAAAATTTTTAGTGAAATTTAAATAAAGAAAATCCATTGACTTCCTAATGTAATTACCTATATACAAGAGCATAAACAATGTATAAATTGATTTAATCATTTTATTATTATTTTTATTTAATTTTTTCTTCTAAAGAAACCCGAAGATTATTGGAAAATGTTGATGTAAGAGGATAGACTTAATCAATTTGTGAATGGCCTAAATAGTTGATCATTGTTAAAAAAAAAAAAAGAAACTATTGATAAAAGGTAGCAACTTTTGAGAATTTCTTGATTGTTTTTCTATATTTAAACGTGTTTTAATATTAAAATTGCCGATATTTTTCGTTTTTTTTTTTTGTCTTAAAGAACGGATCAAATTTTCAAGATGCGTAATTTTCTTAACGTGATCGATTGCTAGAAAAATTCATTTTTAAAAATAAATTATTTATTAAAATAATCTTTTAAATAACTCTATAATTTCTTGAGATAAAATTAATTATTTATTAGTAGAAATTTCTATAAATTTATATATATTTTAATAGAGTTTCTCAGATAATCCTTCGATGTTTTTTGGAGGAAAAAAAAGAGAAAAAAACGGAAGAAAAACACCAAAATTTAACGTCTTTTCGCGTGGGGAAAGTCGAATGACATTGCTTAAATTTGCCGACTTTACATTAAAAAATAAATCACCAAAAAACACGTGAACGCTCGCGCGCCTACACACAGACACACATACACACACACACACACAGACACACACACACACGAGTCGACGGACTAATGCGAAATTAATAATTTCTCTTAAGCTTAATGAAAGTTTTAGAAAGAAGAAATACTTTCTATAAACGGTCTCGGGTAATTTCAGGCAATGGTTAATCCTCTGTAAGTTTAAAATAAAAAGCATCACATTAGAGTTTGTTGAGAAGAAATTGTGCAGAATGATTAAAAACTTTACTGACAATGAAGAGGTCTTTAACACACTGCCAATTCCTTTTTTTTTTTTTTTTTTTTTTTTGTTTATTTTGCAAAAAGAAGGTAACTCGAGATGATGTTCCACTTGGAAGAAAAGAAGACGATCAAAGTACAATAAGTAAATGAAGCGTAGAAGGAAAATTTCAGTCAAATTACATCCAATACATATTGATGAAAATGTATTTCCCCCCTCTCTTTTTAAATGCTTTTTTACTCAACTGATTGAATTTTTTTACATGGAAAAAAAGCGCAGTATTTTTTTTTTATTTTATTTTATTAGAAAATCGACTTAATAAATTTAGCATCTAAGAAATTGCTTTCAAATCCCTCCTTTTTTTTTTTTTTTTTAACTCTTTCTCTTACTGATTACTTTAAGCTCGAATTGTTTTAAGCACTATACAGGATATTGTAAATTAATTAATGTGCCACTCTTAAAGGGTCGATGATTATCTTCTTTAGAAAAAGCTTCTACGGAAGTGCGAACTGTTGGAGAGAAACCGGTCGTTAGATCAAAGGATATAATTATAGTTTTAAGGGGTTAGACGGGACGGAATTGTGACTAGAGATGTGGACTCCACCCTTCTTCACGCTAACCCAACTATCTAATCGTGATCGCATCTTTGCAGCTGGAACAAACGAGCTCGATACTAATGCGAAAGGTTAACTGTCATACTGTCACCTCGCATCTAACACAAACGATGCACTCCCATCACCTGTCTTTCTACTTGTCGACCGGATCACTTGATGGATATCAAAAGAAAGACTGATTAAAATCCAACCCCCCTTTACGTTTTCTACATTTACATAATTATAGTACGATAGAATAATACATTTTATACACCTTTATTATCAATTTTTCGTATTAATTTCGCTTAAATATTGCAATTTTTTGAGGCGGCGATGAAGGATTTATGGATTGAAGCGGTTGTTTTCAATCTTCTACCGGGTATAAGAGAAAGAAATATATATATATATATATAAGGTTTACTTGTGTATAAATTATGTTTTGTGTACAAGAAATGTATATAAATAAGTCATAACTTCATTAGAAGTAGCAATGTATAATGTATGTTAAATGTATAAATGGATAAGTAATAATACGAGAAGTGCATTAATCACCTACATACAAGTAAGTGTGTATATAAGAAGACAATATATAGAAAATACACGAGATGAGCAACATTAAAATTATATAAAATACTTCTCGAAGCTTTAAAACGATGTAAAGAAGCTCATAAGATAAAATTTAAATTGTTCGAGTATCTAAAATTATAAAAGATCGGTGTAGAAGAAGAGGAAAATAGATAAGAGGGAGGACGAGTGCCTCATTCTTTAAAGATGTTACAACATAAGATCATAATGGGTTTATTTTCTCGACAGATTTTAGTCTCTCCCCTAACAGAAATGACTGAAATCCCCACTCTAAAGATTAAGATAAAAGAGAGAAAAGATAAATCGAAGACAATATGGATGTTCGCTTTAACAATTTGATTCAATTAATAAATAAAAGAAATTCAATTGGGAAAGAATTTTCAAACGAAATCTTCAAAAAAGACAAAAAAATACTTTATTTAACGATCGAATTTATTAAAAAATTTCTCAAAATTTTATTAATTGGATTGAGAAATTTCTCCATAAAAGAAAATTTCAAAAAAATGCAAATTCTTGGACGAATAAATCACAAAAATCAGTTTCGTGTCGGTGATTTTACATTCAAAAACTGTCAATATTTTTCCGTTAGAAATTATTTTAAAGATATTTATATTGTAGAAATTATTTTTTTAAATTTCACATAACGTATCCTTTAGAGAATTAATTTACAGAATATCCCTTAGAGAATATTCCTTAGAGGATAACCTTTAGAGAATATTCTTCAGAGAGTATTTAAATTCTTTTTTTAAAAATCTAAGAATTCTCACAAGCTATTTTTTAATTTGTTTTGATAAACCTGATGATTTTTAAATCGAATTTTATAAATATTTTTCAATAAAGTCGTGAATATTTCCATTAAAAAAAATAATAATCAAGTTATGAAATGAGAAATACGCTTAGAAAAGTCCATTTTTTAAATTTATTTTATATCATTAGATAAAAAGATAATGAATTATTTTCCAAAAAAACCCTCCAATTTTGTATTAAAAAGAAACTTAACGAAGTCATCCATTAACACCGAAGTAACACCCTTTTTTCGTCATTTCTAATCGCAATTTTTCGAAAAAAAGAACGAATAAAATTAAGATTATTGAAAACATAACTTTAATTAATTAATTAATGTTAACTTAATGCATAAATGAGCAAGAATTAACGATGCATAGAGAGATAACATAGCTCTATAAGTGCTCAATAACATAGGTAAGTGTATAAGTGCTCAAAATACAAATTGATTGATAATACACGAGTGCACAGATGCCAAAATGGACCTGTAGATGTGAAAATAGGTAAGTGGGTAATATAACATCGTATAAATAGGTAATATACAGGCTTATAGAATTACAAATTGGCGATGCATCGATGTACTGTACCGTACTAGATTGACTATACGTGCCTTTAAAATTGCTTGGTAGTATATACACATATAACTCTGTGCCTGAGTGCGGGTATGTATATAAGTGCATAATGTATGGGTGCGCTTTATACAGAGATTACTGTAGGTTAGTAATACTTAGATATAGGAGCTACTCTTCTTGGAAAATCTAGAAAAGTTCGTCCTATTTGTCGAAAGTTAAAGAATTAAGTAGGATTTAATAGACATTTTTACAAAATTCAATAAAATTTTTAATCGTTTCTGTCGAGAAAAGTGTAAAAAAAAAAACACTCTGTAATTAGGAGCCTCTTGGCGTGGAAGACGTCGATAGAAAGAATAAAGGAAAAAAAAGGAAGAAGAAGAAGAAGAAGAAGAGAGAAAATATATTCTATAAAAATTTAAAAATGCATTTTGAAGAATTTGGATATTCTGCTTATCATTTTCTCGATGCGATAATTGAAAGTGTAGGCTATCAATCACGTCTAGCATTAAGCAATGCGATATTTTTCAAAGAAAAAGTTATCAAAAATCTCTAAATTCTCCGATTATTATTCATGGCACACACAAGTTAAATAAACGGATGATATATTATTTTATAAATGTAAAAGTCAACAGAAATTTTCGGAGTGATGGTCTTTTCTAGCTCCTGTGGGAGGAAGTGGAGTAAAGGATGTAGCTGTCAGATAGCAGAAAACTATCTTTCACTCACCCCAGCTTGCTACAACCTCAGGAAATCCCAGTGGGATCAATTGCGCAGAAAATGTAATGAGAAAATCTCCCACAATTCCCAAAATGCTTTTCTTCTTCCCCATTTTTCTTTTTTTTTTCTTCTTCTTCTTCCTTTTCTTTTTTTGTTATGTATTCCGATATCTACCCTCCGCATCGTGAAGATTTTACAACTTCCAAATTAAAGTTGGCAGACTTAAGAGGTTGTTGCTGTAAAACGATACCTGGTGTAACTCGAAACCAAGAGGGTGATGCCGATTGTTAAAGTGGACAGTGTCCTTTACGGGAGGAATGGATGGATTTTGGCCACGTGCTCCCTCTAGCCAAAAACTACTCGGATGTCACGTTATTAGACCCGCGTGATTGTTTTTCTTTGGTGAAGAATTGTTTCTGAGGGTACGAGATAAGAAATACTGGATTCGTCCTACCTTCTTCCATCTAAATCTGTGTGTGTGTTGGATGTCGTTGACCCACCCACTCGCGTGTCATTAACCAAGTTAATGGGTTAAAGGTTACACTTCCTCTCATTAATGAGACCGTTTCTGCTCTAAATAAACTAAATGCCAAGACTTAAATAGGTGTAAGATATATAAACCCTCCACCCGTTTTAACGTTAAGAAACGTCATAAAAATTTAAGAAGATGTAAGAAATATGGCTTACCAATTGTCGAGTCATTAGTGAGAATTGTCACATAACCTGGATGGTGGGTGGGAGGTCGACAGGGTCACGAGCCGGCAGCGATTTCCAATTTTACAACCCGAAATGAAATATTTTGATATTGGGGAGGGAAACGGTGTGGCGTTTAATGACGTCACAAAAGCAGATTCGGTGTGTAAGAAGCTAGAGACTTACCGCAAGCACGAGTAGCTGAAACTACAGACTGTTCAGCAATAAATACGTCGTCTTCTGATCATATTGCTGCACCTACTTCTCGTGGCTCCCTCTAGCGGCCAGGCGCGCGTAGGCGGCTCTACCCCACTTCATTCACACCGCCGACGTCACGGTCACGTGAACGACTCGTAATTTTCCCCCTCCCCTTCGCGACGCCAGTTTATTTTATATTTTTTTTTTTAAGTAACGAAAAAGAAATCTGTACATTCCCGAAGTGATACAAGAGCAACAAAACGAATTTTCTCACGTGCTTATATAAAAATTGCCGTATCTTCAGGGTGATAAATTTCATTTAAGATGGAATGCAAACCGCAATTGAAGTGTTGGAAATATAAGGGAATGCACTTAACAAGCGCATCGAGATTTTTCCTGCCTCCGATAGATTATGCCCATACATATGCTCGAATAGACCCAAAGCTGCAACAATTCTCTCCTTTCCCCCCTTATCTAGAACTTTCAGCGAGCGAGAGCGGAGTAGGACGTGACGAGCGAACAGATAGCCGCTCATCTACTTCACACAAGAAAAAAGTCGGGTAGGGGAGGAAAGACACACACACACACACACACACACACACACCATGTGACCAGCGCGGAATGTGGTGAGAACGGTTGCCAAGCAACGCACATTTGAAAGAAGACACTTGATCAAAGAACGCCTATGGCATCATCGTTTTGCAGAAAAATACTATTCTGTTATAAATTTTACAAGTAAATGTCGAGAAAATAAATTATAAATGCCAATTTCGTCATTTAAGAATTGCTTACTAATGGCGATCTTATGAATGCAACGTTATATGATAAACCACACAACTTGACATTTTCTGGAATCATCCAGACCAATTTAATTACCTTTACTGTAGATGTTGATCTTATTTAAGTTCGTTTCGATATTAAATTGCTGCTTTGGAAGTGAAAATAGCCTTTATCTAAGCTTGTTTACGTATATTTACGTATTCAAAGAAGCACTTTTTTTTTTACTATAAGTAAAGCCTGTTTCCTTCTTCGGTAGGCTGTGGATAGTTTGTTGCCGCGTATAGTTTCAAATTCACAGTCGAATTTAAGCTACAAACAAGCTATAACATTCTTCAGTGTCCTCCAATTCTCTTCTAGTTTCGTAGAAGAGAAGTACAGAACAGTAAAGGGTTTTAAGGTCGAACAAACCCCACAAGTGCAGAAAACAGAAACCTAAGAAAATATGAAGCGTGGCATGGAATCTCGAAGAAGAGCTTTTGAGTTTTTTTTTTTTTTTTTCATCCCTTTCTCCTGTACAGAATTCAATCAGCATACTGGCATTGGCACAGCACGTCAGATAAGAGGATCGGACATATTTGCGTCACTTATCTTCAACTGTCGGGAGTCGAATTTAAATGACGTAATTACAGATCAACTAATGGCTTTTCTGCCATCGTTTGTTTGCAATTCATTGGCAAATTAAGTCTCCTTTAATCCTGCAACATTTGTTTTTCTCATGGCCACTAAATTATCATAATTCAAAAATACGTCTTCTCTCTATTCGAATTTTTCAAGTTGGAAATCTTTTTTAAATAAATAATAACCCCGTTGAGTAACACTATAAAGCTTTATACTTTTAAATAATTTATTTTGTTTTTCTTCTATTACCTTGATAAATCGCTTTGAAAGTCTCCATTTTGTATATTTTAAAAGGTGTGTAAGATTCGTTCGAGTTTTGATAAATTGTAACAATACTAAACTATCAAAGAATTGATTGTAATTTACTTAAGGAAATTCGAATTTTCTAGTCATAGTTTTACTTAAAAACTAAAGAAAAGAATGAATTAAAATACGTCCTTTTGTTAGGAGGAGATTTAGAAAAAAAAATAAAGTAAAAGAATTGTTATCGGATGTAAAAAGTATTTAACTTGGGAGTTTCTCCTCTTTAAATAGATCTTCTTCTGTTTTATTTACACATCGAACAGTCGTTGAAACGAGTAAAAAGTCGATCCCCATCAACACTATAAAGAACTGAGAAAAAAAAAAAAACACTTCTTGCATACATAACACGGGAAAACAATCCCCCTAAAAAATCTTCTAAATCCAAGTTTACTTAAAGCTTCGTCTTTTTTCTTTTACAAACACTTTATTTATTAATATAAAATTGCCTTAAACGTGAAGCTACACCGTAGCCACACCATTTGTTAAATTATCCCCCGTTTAGGTATACTTTTTAGTAGGATCCTACTAAATATTTACATTCCGGAGGTATTCGGTGTTTTTAGCACGCTTGTTATAATTCGCCGTTATTTTTAGAGATAAGCACAACAAATGACATTGTTAATGGCAGAGGATAACATTTACAACGAATGCTGTTTACGTTCTTTAAAAAAAAAAAAATACAAAAAAAATGGAAGTGGTTGGCTTTCATTGTTTGCTAGTTTCAACCGATATATTAAATTATCCCAGTCATTACCTCGGGCCTGGATTTTGCCAATGCAGCTACAGTGTAACACGTTTCTAGAAGTAATCAATCGATGATTAGAGGGGGGTTTTCTTCTCGTTTAGCTTTGCCATTTTTGAAAATTGCGAGCTTAACTACTACTACTACTACTACTACACACCTACAACTACAGCAACAACAACAACTACTACAGTGATTAAAAATTCAGCAAAATAATTTAAAAAATAAGAAAAAAAAACTGGCATGAAAGAGTGTGTTACTTTATTACCTCGGTTATTATAATTTCTTTTTTTTTTCTTCTATTTTTGAATGATGTACGTTCATTTTTCACGGTATAATACCCTCTTTTGGTTAACAAAGACTAGCAGCAGAACATAAATCGTTATTTCTAACACTCTATAAAGGTGAAAACATTTTCCTCCCTTCTAACTAATGGAGCATCTTTTCTTAATTCAAAACTGATTTTTAAGATGTTGCCATTTTCTTCTTTTAATTTTTGTATTTTTAGGTAATTAGCAGGTTTTTTTTTTCCTTTTCCTCTTTCAAGTTTTCCTATTCAAACACGTATAATCTCTTATCCATTCTTTGACTATCCTTAAAAGTTATTTTATATATTTTTCTACACGTAAATGAATGTAATAAATCAACTTAAAGAAGTGTACAAGAAGTAAAACTATTTTTTAAAAAATAATTTTCTTTTTTTAAACATTAAAAAAAAATTAATTTAAAAATTTAAAATTCATAATAATAATAAAAATAATAATAATATCTTTATCGGCGGTTCTCCGAGATATATAGTAGATTTTTTTAAAAGATTAACGGTGATTGGTTGAAACATATTTATTCTAACAGTGATTGGTTAAAAATTTGAAATGTTTATCGTTTTTAAATTGCAGTGGACTAGTAATGTTTATACCAGTTGTTTTACTGATTTTCTTCATTTCTATCTACTTCTAAACCTATTTTTAGGTTAAAAACACCTTTAAATACAATATTTTTTCTACTTAAACCTTCTAAACATTATAATTTTTTTTAATTATTTACTGTACTATAGAGTGAAATATTTTTAGATATACATTTTCTGGGGATGTGGAAATGACTTTAACTCCTAAAAAAATTATTAGTCAGCCATCTTCTAGACGTTTTTAGTTGAAAATTTTGCAGCCAAATACGTAACTGCCATCAATTATACGATATGAAAATTAGTTGCCCGAAAAAAGAGGATGACATCAACAAGTTGGCCCAGAAGAGCCACGTGACTAACATTGATAGGGGCTAATCTTTCTGGAAGCACAATGTCGACTCGGATGTCGAGAGAAGGTCATGAATAACAAATAAGGACAGCTCGATAGGGTAAGCGGGTCCCGGTAACACGGGGCGAAAAGTGGAACGGGGGTGGAAGAGAAGAAGAAAAGAGTAATGAATCTCAACATGGATCACCAACCAGAAAAGACTAAAAGGCGAAAACACGGTTTCAATCTTCATCCGGAAATTGGGTTCCTCTTTCGAGATCACGTGATTGGGTATGCTAAGAGTATACATATGTATATATATGACGAGATAGCTTTAAAAAACCGAGACGTGCGGCTTATTTTCGTTTGCTTAGTCTTTCTCCTCCTCCTCCTCCTCTTGACAATGTCAACACGGTAATGGCACCAGTTTTGTTTCTAGAAGATCGAATAAATAATATTAGAGGGGGGAGAGTTTTTTTTCAATACGTCCACTCCCTCTATTTACATTTCGATAGAACAGAATTTAAAATATCGTTATTTTCCACCCCCTAACAATCTACCTCCTCCGTTTACATCAGAGCACTTTGTTCTAATGTAGTAGAAGCCGAGTAGTGATCTACATCATAATTTAATGTTATAGAAAAATGTCTGTCTGCAATTTCTAAGATTTATCTAAATATATATAACTTAGATATTTTTTAAATGTATGTAAATTTAATTAATTATATCGAATTCAATTTATGTTATCTCTAGTAATTTTATTGGCTATTCTCGTATCTATACGAAAAAAACGCATTAAATCTAAGGGTGTATCTTAATAGTTTTGCTATAGATTTAACTAGAGGACGTCTAGAAACAGAGAAAGAAGGTAGTTTAGAGAGGAAGAGAAAGAAAGAAAGTAAAAATTGAGTTGATACGTGATATCTCGCCTTTTTGTTATACCTATTTTCGGGATAACTCGGTGGATTACTGCATCGAGTGGCACTCTGCAGAGCTCCACTTTTGTCAGTCACATGACAATCTTTTGATATTTCCCTCGTCATTTTAATGAAAGGTGCTTAGTCACGTACGGTCCCATTGGACCGTAGTTTTCTATCACTTTTAGAACACAGCAATTACTTCCAGACGGTGTCCCTTCCAACCATTCTACCTTGCAAACCGGGTGCAAACGGGACACTCGATTGTCGAGTGTCACATTGCACACGTCCTACTTTGCCAAGAATTTAGTAACATGTTTAATCAACGTGTAGTTCCTGGGGCTACGTCTTTTGCGGTCTTTCAACAATCTACATTTCCTCTTCGCTTAAGTGCTCCAGGAGTACCTCTTGTTGAGTAAAGTCATCGTATCAAAACTTTGTACGACCTAAGGTTAATTTTTAATCAAAATAATTAATGTTTTCGTCAAAATTCTCTTCTGTATTCGAGTAGTCTCGGCTTTGTTATTCTCAGCTTAAGTGCGGTAATCAAAACTTTATTTAACGTTTTAATAAGTTAAAAAGCGTTATTCTGAGGGCAAATTATGTTTTTCCTTCGTTATAATAATCGTAAAAATGTATTTTTCAAGAGAGAGTACGCTTGTCTGGTCTCCGTTGGTTAACTATTCTCCATAGATTTTTATGCGCTTTGACTATCTTTCTACTCTTTTCACTTAGTCATAACTAAGTGGATTAAAGTGCAAATTAACTAAAGTCTGGTTCTTTTCTTAGTGGGAGTCGACATGATTAGTGTGAGGTGTCCAGAGATGTGTCAACAACGTGTGGCCTTCCCTCCTGAAGGGCAAAGACAAACAAGTACCAAAGTAGTTTCGGATTAGCTTAATCAGAAGAAAAGGATGCCGACGAGCAATTTAATTTTCTCAAGGAATGAAGGAGAAACAATTTCTCTTAACTTTTCTAACAATTTGATTAATTGCGGACAATTCGGATATCGTTATTTCTCTATTTTCTTACGATTTTTATCGTTTTTTTTCGCATTATTTATTTTGATAGATATTCCTCTTCCTCATCGAATCATTCACATCATTTAGTTGCTCTTGCTCTTCTTTAACTCTTCGTTCCTTATGAGAAACACTTCCGTTCTTATACGAGTTTCTATATGAATCTACTATCTTTCAAATATAAATTTACTCTTCGATTCTATTAAGTCGTTTTTCTTGTAATAATTCTAGAATTACAATGATTCATATTCAAAAATTCTCCTCGCCAGCATCATTAATGCCTGGAAGACAAGTGTCTTAACACATTCTCTCTGCTTCATAACGCTTCTCGTGTTTGCAATCAAAGTACAAACAAACTAAAGATAATATCAGTTAAAGAAGTGATGCTAAAAAAGAAAAATCTTACAAAAACATCATAAATAAAGTCGAGACGACAAACACAATTAAAAATAAACCTTAGAAATCCTAAAATTTGAAGCAATTCCCTTTTTTTTATTTTTATTTTTTCCATCAGAGAACTTCTCGATTAAACGTAAATATCGTAAGAAAAATCAACAAAACAATTAACTTAAAAACGTTTTCTTTCAAGAAACGTCATTAAAATAAATCAAATATTTAAAAAAAATCACATTTTTTCATGTAAAAAAGTAATAAGGAATATATAATTACACATTTTCCACTAATTAGAAATTAAATTTTTAATGATAAAAGCAAATATCTTGCAGAATATCAATTGGAAAAATCACTTTTTGACTCGAGGAAGAATCTAGTCACTTTTATTAATAACATCAACCGAACTCTACATTGTTTTTTTCTTTCTTTTTTACTGTTTTTTATCAAACAAAATTTTTGCTTTACATTCGAATCGAAAGGGGTTATGACCGAATCTCTAAGGAATATCTGAATACAATTGCCATCGTAGAGTAAGATTATGGCTTGTTTACAAAACTTATACAGTTTTCTATTCTTCTATCGACTTTACTATACGAATCACGTTGCTACATACGTCTGAACCTTAAAATTTTTATATATATTTTTAGATATATATTCTTTGATTCGTGTGCATCTTGATGAATGCCGCAAAGGCTTTACACACTCCATCAGTTACTAGAAGATGTACAAGCTAAGCTACTCGTTAGGTAGTGGCATTATCGGCATTCTTATGTAAAAATAGTGTAGTATGCATGTAGATAAAGATGAAGAGAAGGAACCGTGCAAATCTCTGATTTCTTCTTTCGTGTTTTGGATTCTTTACATTTACATTCTTCGTTATGTAACGAGATATTCCCCAATGATGTTTCTCCTCATCCTTTTCTCTAAGAAAAGTAGCTATTTACGAAACTTTCTCCATTTTTTTTTTTCTTTCCAAGAATACATTACGTAATATACTTTATCACTTTTTCCACATATTAAAACATATTTATGAATAGAAGAAATAAAAATATACGACTTACTTCGACTTGTAACATTCCTTCACGTTGTCGAACACTTTTGACCTCCGGGTCCGAGTAACTTTAAATTCTCGATATCTACCATCTAACCTCTGACCTTTAGACTTAACTCGGTCCATAAACAATCGGGGGACGTCATTTACTCGCGTTTATCACCGCAAACATTTACACTAAGAAATTATTTCTAGCAAGAGAAAGAGTGAGAGCAAAGTTGAAAGTTGCACATTAGCGAACTGTTTAGTTGATTCATGTTTAATAATAGAATTGAAGAAAATAGAGTGAAGTCCACGCTAGGAAACTGTCACGCGACCACCCCATTTATGATCTGTTACGCGGAGAATGGGGTTTATGTAGAAATGACCACTGGCTATTGGCTCCGTTAGCCATTCGAAAACTGCTATTGACTCCATTCCATCCATCATTCAGTCAGAACACAATTACATATTGCAGAGTGCAAGGGTCAAATGGTGACAGTCTCGTCTTGCAGAACCCAATGCACTTGGCAGATTGCCTACAATTTCCTATACTTCTAGATTTTCACCAGTATTGGTTCCATCTACGGAATAGATCGAAATTGTTTGACTGAAACAAACTCATTAATATAAGATTATAGAAGTATATAATCGAATTAATGATAAAATAACCTTAAATTTAAGCGCTTTCTATCGAAATACTGCAATGCTGCATCATTGCTCATCGTCAAAATAAAATTTTATAGCTTTAAAGAAAGATTCCTCTGAAGTACCCCGTATTGCAATACAGCCTAATATAGGATTAAATCATGGAAACAACTATAAATTAAAATATTCACTTTAAAAATATTTAAAATATTTATCGATTAAACATTTCTTAGATAAATTATCACAATTTTAATAATAAAATTAAGATAACACAAGTTTAAAATCACAAACTGTGAAGAACATTATCTAACAAATGATATAGAAATATTACATTTTCAAACAGAGATTTTAAAGAAAGTAAATTATCTAAACTATAGAGAAAGCCGTATCATAATTTGTAACAGTCACGTGTATTGTTATCTTAATTCTTTACGATCCACATTTTAGTTGGTGAATCATCCTCATCGTCATTCGCACCACTATCGCTAATTTTACTGCTTCGCAGCATGAGTTTCCTGCTAAACGTACGCTTGACAAAATGCAGAACTTCTGGCATTAACAGTATTAAATATCTAAAAATATGACAGGTAAATGACTTTTCTGCCTAAAAATAGATATATTCCTTATTACAAGTTGTAATAAAATTATGTTTAAAGAAAGTGGCGAGTCGACGTTATAGAATTATTTGCCCGAATTTTTTCAAATGTCGGCTCGAAATTTAAGCATTTCTCAAGCTCTAGACACGATCAATAATTCGAAATTTACTAAAATTTCTTTAGAATTTCAAGAAATTCAACGAATCTTCCAAGAAATCATTCTAGGAGATGCCCAACTTCCAAGCACAATTTTGGTAACTTTACAGTAAAAACGAGTAAAATTAATAATTTAGGTAGTTTACGTAACGTTTTAAGATGGTTTTCGAAGAGAAAAATGGGTTAGAATAGGCGATAAGAAGGTAGAACAACGTGGATACACGTGCAAATATTACACGTTATAACAAACTTAAACAACATCTGCCAATCCTATCGTGTTTCTGAAGAGAAAATCCTCTTATATATTTATGGAAACTTGACTTAAAACTATTTTTTATAAATCATTGGAAAATTGAATAGAAAAAATAAAGAAAAAAGAAAATTTCATATAAAAAAAAATACAAAAATATATAAAAATAAGTTACATAATTTAAAGGCAGACTTCTGGGGATTAAATTTTACAGTGAAATAATCGAGTAGTCGAAGATAATCTTTCAGAAATGCAATATAGATGATAAAAAATCGCCGTCGAGCCATTGTTTTTCCCAACAACTTTCAAATAAATCGTTGATAATAGAATGTTTATTGTATGGCTAGAATAAAACGTTTGGGAAATCATTTGTCGTTTCCATCTGTCCATATTCCTTCTTGTTTTTAAATTTTTATATACACACGCTGTATATTCACGATTTTGTATCAGAAAGAATACATTCCTCCCGATATTACCAAGAAATTTCTCCAATTTTCTATAAATATCTTTCATTTTAACTGTAATCAATGCGAGAAATTTTAAACCGATACGTTCGCTGATTGGCTGTTTTAAATTTATCATCATCTGTTATTGGTTAAATCGATTTAAATTTGAAACTTTAATCTATTTTAAAAACGAAACCTTAAAAATACTTTAAAAATACACTAGACTTTGGGGAATCCGGAAGAACAATCTCGGAAATTTATCAAGGGATGGTCGACCGGATAAGTCAGGTTTCGTTCTTCATTACAGGCCTGGCCGAATTCAAAATGGATACGAAAAAGGCCCTTTTCGTACCCACGGTGGGTTCTGCCAGGCCCGCAATGGGCGAGGCCGAGTAATGAGGCCCCAAAGCGGTAATAGGTTGACGCCTTACCGCCTCGACCACCCGGCTGTCAATAATAATATTACCAGTTATGAAAATATTATTCCTTTAATCTAATAAATAAATCTTTAAATTTCATAAATTATATTAATACGGAAAGATAATTAGATTTTAAAATTATAATTTATTATTATTATTATTCGGTTTTATAAAAATTTCAGGTGGCGCTCGTCTAATATAAATAATGACGACAAATTGGCAGAGTTAGTCGGTTTCATATATAGCCCAAAAGTAGGAAAGTTTATTAAAAACGAAAATAAAATTTAAAAACGATGGTAAAATATTAAAGAAAAATAGATTAAAAAAATAGAATTTTTATAGAAAAGAAATAAAAAAAAGTGATGGAATTTAACAAAGCAACGTCGGCGAATATCAATAAAAATTCTCTTTCTTTCTGCGCTTGTATATGAACTATAAAAAAAATAGGAATATTTCTAAAATATTCGAAGCTGTCAAAATATCAAAAATACGAGTTTAGGAAATCGACCTAGCGAACAATATTAGTCAAGCGATAGTGTCGAGCACTCCCCAAGGTAAACAAGTTGACAGTCGAGTCTTTGTGACAACCACAACTAAGAGGAGAGAGCGTCCATCTCTTTGCAAAGAGAAAACCAAGCGACTTTGAAGTTTCACTTTTGTTTATTGTCTCTCTCTTAAACGAATTTCGGAATTATTTTTACTAGAAACTTGCCGCTAATACGATTTCTCGATACTTTTGCACTACGCGGTCGATAAGAAAATTACATTCTACAAACATCACAACAGCATGCAGCAATGGGGGAAAAGCACCTACGTCTATTTTGAAGGACTAAAGTGCTGTCACGTGCCAGAGCGAGCTCCGATCCTGTGAAGGTAGCATCCGAATTGTCCTCCTCTGCGGAGGATTGAGAAGACGACGAAAGACCGGCGGCGTGCCTTCGTGATCTATTGACCCTTGACCTGGTGGACAACGGCAGGGTAGAGTACTGCTGACGTAGGTTCACTCCACCTAGCAGCTGACCCCAGGGACGGAATTTCGTAGGGGTTGAGGGTTCGACTTCTTTGTCGGGATTGTGGGGCGTGTGGGAGGATAAGGGTCCTTCTGATTCTTTAGGGGAAGTTCCTGTATCGTTCTTCAAGTCTCCTGCGAAGATAAAAACCACCTATCAGATCTACGGGACGTTATATATATGCTACTTCATGCATCACATTAAAAAAGAAATGCGAATTTTTCTAAGTTCTGTAAAGATAAGAAATATGTAAATAAGAAAAGTATTTATTCTTTTTTTTACAGCATTTTCTATGAAAATTTCCCTCCTCTTAATAACATAAAACGTCTATAAATAGGGCTAGGTGTTCATATTTTCGGTTGCTGGGGGTAGGTTATTTGGAGCGAACGTAGGTGGATGAGAAATTCGAAGCCAAGGATGCTGGAGAGCAGAGAGCATCAGGTAAACAAAGTATTAAAAAAAATTAGCTTAAAAAGCGATTAAAAATAAGTAGATAAAACAATAAATTCTCTACTAATTGTTAAGAGAAAAAGAATTGATGGTCCACTCGTCCACGATAGGAAATGACGTGTTCCAGATACCGGAAATAGGAAGTTAATGATAGATATCTCGAGAGACCTTAACTATTTTACTAGAGGGATTGAATCCGAGTTGGTTTTTCTCTTCTATCTACTTCTGTCGAGCTTATCGACAGAAAGCCAATTTGTCAAATTAAACGTTGTCTAGGATAAAATCACGTAACTAAACTATCAATCTACGTTTGTTTCTAATTAATTAATTAATAAATAAATAAATCTCTGCATCTTACCCAACTTCTAATTAATTTTAAATAGGGTTTGTCCGGTTGCGAGGAACCTTATTTAATTTTTAAATATGCTCACGAGCCTTAGAAGAAGAGAACATCTTATTAATTCTTAAGAGGCTTTAGATCTCCGAGAACATACTCAAAGGGTTTAGATCCTACACGACTTTAATTAATTTAAAGACTTTCCGCCATTCGATATATATATATAAGCCGTGCGTTGTAAGTGGTGTAGAAATCCAAGCCCTATAGCGAGGTTTTTCACTATAGCGGGGGTCACGTTTGTTGGGAATATATATTAGTACCATTGAAGAGTCTGCATGCATAGTCATTAAGGTCATACATCACATAGAGAAAGAAGAGCCGGAAAGACTGGGAAAGACTAATCGATGCATCGATCTGACCCTAGACACTGCTTGCTTACACCTTCCATCCCCCCCTTTTCCTTGTCATCGACGACTCCCCAGTCGAGCAAGGTCGAGACAGTCCTTATGGAAAAATAATAGTTCTGGTGTCAGATTAGGCTGCGATCTGCCACTCAGCCAAACAAATTGGGGTGGAGGACGGTGACGTCACTGAATAATTAAACTTTTCGTTTAGTCGATTTCAAGATGGCAAATATCGCTTCGTCTTCTCTTTTTTTTTTCTGCCATTTCATTAAAAATGTCCAATTTTTAAGCATATAAAAGGGATTTTTTTCTATAAAAATAATTATTATTATGGAGTTAAGTTAAAGAGGAATGTGTTTTTTTAGATGTTTAAATTAAAATAGAAAAGTTTAAGTTTTATTTCTATAGAAGAAAAGGTAAAATAAAATCCTTCGTGATTTTAAAGTCAATAATACTAAAAGACCAGTTGGTAGCTAGTGTAAGAAAGGGAGGTTTTTTTAAAAGGAAAACTTTCATTCAAATTAAATTTCTTGATCTTAAAGTAGCCTAAAAAAGTGTTTAAATTGAAATTAAAACATTAAATTGCACGGGAGAAGAGGAGGAAGAAGGAAAAGTGCAGCATCATATCGAACGTGTGATGACAAATTTCTCGAGTTGATATTCTGTTGGGTGTTCCACCATGCTACAGGAACAATCAATCGAAAATAGTGAAGTCAGATGTGGACTGGTTTTGTAACTTAAACCGTCTGATTTGTTTCTTTCCATGTGAAAATGTCAATCCCTCCTGTTAAGAGACGGGTCTCTTCGGACATCCGGGTGCCTTAAGGATTTTTCCACTTGTCACGCAGCAAAGATGCAATCTATCACTTAAAATCCGTTAGAAAAGACGAAAAATATTCAACCTTCGACAAATATCTTTTATAAAAGACGTTAAAAATCGAAATTTTCCTACAAAATTAAAGGAATTTTTAAGCATACTTCGTAAGAGAATTGATTAAAATTCAGATTTTACAACAGGGCCAAAATGTATACAAAATTAAGCCAACAATTTCGTTAATTTTATCTTAATTTAAGAGCACATATTTGTTTAATACTTTAAACATGCATTAATAATTGTATAATATATTCTTGCATCTTATTTACCCGGTTACATCATTCCTTTTGTCAAATCTTGGATGCTGGAGAATGGACGTTGGAGATTGGATGCTGGAGATCTTTTTTTTTGTGAGGATAAAAGATGTCGTCGAAAAGTGATTTTTAGAGATAGATACTGAAGGAATTTTGTAGCTTAATTCGCAAATATTATATTTTTTATAGCACATCTGAAAACATTTACTGTCCAGCTCGATGAGGTGGAGATAAAAAGGTAAGTATCTAAACTTACCAAACATCAGTTATCTGGGTGCAACCATTGAGCAATCTGCACATTTTTATCGCAGACTGCATAAAGATCTAATGTAAATGGTAGATGATCTGATGCTCGGTAGGTTTCTAGTTCACATTTTTATTGAAAGAACCCAAAAGTTGAAAAGAATCTCTTCTTCTCCTCCTTTTTTTTTTATATATATATATTTTTCTTTAAGCTGTGGAAGAAAACTCGACTTTCTAGACGGCCACCCATTCACCCACCACCTTAACCGTTTCCACCCCTCCGGGGTCGCTTTTTAATACCATTTTCGATCCCGAAAAGTGTAGAGTTGGGAGGCTTTCTTGTCGAAATCGTTGGCTTTTTACACCTTATCTCCACCCCTCCCCGAGCATCGCTCCAGTTTACACCATCCCTATCACACAGAGTACCCCCGAGGTTGGGGATAGAAAAGCCTCCATTCGATTGTGGGTTCCCCCCCATCCAGTTTTGCGGTTCCTTTTTTACTTCACGCTTGAATTTCGCCCTTTTTCCTATCTCCTCCCCTTCCCTCCGCCCCTACAACTTCTAAAGATTCGCTCAGGAAGTGGCGATCTACTTGGGAATGCGCAGATGGCACCAAGTTCATGTAATTAACCGAGTTCTCAGCCGATACAAATTAATTATTGCAGAAGAATGGACACGCAGAACGAAAACAGATGGCCAATATCCACCTCTTCTCGGTCTCCGGGGGGGGGGCAAAAACT
This sequence comes from Centruroides sculpturatus, assembly GCF_000671375.1. Taxonomy (NCBI): domain Eukaryota; kingdom Metazoa; phylum Arthropoda; class Arachnida; order Scorpiones; family Buthidae; genus Centruroides; species Centruroides sculpturatus. The sequence goes on along the minus strand of NW_019385753.1, from coordinate 38,136 downwards.
CGCTTCTCCTACATCTGGCAACACCACAGCACTTACCCCATAATGCCAATAGTCAAATTATAAGATTCGAGAAGTTAATTGGCCATTAGGAACCGTTAATTCCAGTCTAATGCTTAACTTTCGACCAATCGGATGGCATTTATCATCCGGTAGCATCGAAGGGAAGGTTTGAACGTTGTCTAAGTCGATATATATAAGTTAAAAAAGCCAAAAAATCTTAAGATTTGCGATAGAATTTTCAACCAAAAATTCAAAAAACAAAAAAAAAATCTATGTCCAGAACAGCTGACACGTTTGCCAATCGAAGTATAAAGGAAAGAAATATATCCATCAGTCTAGCAATCTGATATAATAGTTGACAACTTTATCGGTTTCCAATAGAGATCAAACCTTTCTAAACTCGATTATCCGTTAACTAGGATAGAGTTTTCATCATTAGAATTAAGAAAGAAAAGGTCTATAAGATTCTTCTAGATCTTTACGTACAGACGAACGAGACGAACAGTGCCGTAGCATAGACACATCAAAGACAGATCGATAAAGTAACGTTACGAGTAGAAAAAGAGGACAAAAGTTGTGTGTAGAACAAAATAAATAACATTATCTGGAACAAAATGCCCTAGACAATAGTCTTTATTGCTAACAATAACTCACAATTATGAGAAGAGAAGACTAATTCGACTGATTTAAATGGCATCCGACGCCATTAAATTCGATAGGAAAGAATGAAAAAAAAAGAAAAAGAAAACTGTGATAAATTCTTTAAATAATTCTAAACTGTCGACGTTATTTTCTCTCCCCCCCTTTTTCTTTGACGTCACCAAAACTGTCACCCGATTCACTTAAACTACTTGGCAATTCCGGATGTACATTCTTCTATTAAACATTTTCTTTTCCAATTTTTGATTCGTCCTTTTCCAGTTAAAGACTAATGCTGCGTTAAACAACACGTCAAATATTTTCTTAAACCGTTCGACCGACCACAAATAAAGTCGAAATTGTTCCTTTTTTTTTATTGTTCTCGCTTCAAAAAACCTGTTTAAAAGTTCTGTTTGACTGTAACGAATTAATGGAGACGATAGAAAAACATCGTTTATCCACCGCATCCGGATGAGATGCGGAAGATAAGGATGCTTTCCTGCTCCCGTTCTGCGTTATAAATTGTTCTAGATTATATAATTGTTATCTTAACATCTAGAAATATTATTGTAGAGACAAAAAACAATTCTTTTTCGGGTTATTTTTTTTTTAAAATCTCCATACCAGAATGGTCTTCCTAACCTCTAAAACTGGAATCCTAACAATTATAGACCGGTAAATCGACCTTTCTAGATTATAATCTTGAATAATTGTTATATATATCTATTATTATAGAATATAGAGCTATTCTACTATATATTTTTTAAACCAGAATAGTAGTTTTATGTCTTCGAGAATTAATTCTCTACACTTCTACTATAGAACTAACCTTCTAAAACTTAGAAATAAGTGTTAGTTCTAGCTTCTAAGATTGATTATACAGCTTAGAATTAATTTTATAAGCCTTATAATTTATATAAAAGAGTTATTTTAGTATAGAGAGCTATTGTTACAGGTCAGAGAACAATATCTGTCGTTACTAAAGCAGGACATGTTTTGTTTCGATGAGTTCAAACACGACCCGCACAATGGGTAGTGGTTAGTTTATTCAGCTTATTTTTGTTTAATTAAATAACTTATCTCTTCTATTTTCTTCCAATTTAAATCTAAAGTCGATAAGGAACCGAGTTGTGACGTAATAGAGGCAACTCTGCCGCCAACTGTGCAACATATTTGCAATTGACCCGTATCTCCTGCACCATTCACATGCAAGGATGCTAATTAACTTGTGCCCGTTTTCTCGTGAGAAAATTGGAATTTTTCGATCTAAAAGTCGAAAAATTCTTTAAAAATTTTAAAGGAATTTATTATTTTTCTTATAGAAAAGTATTTTTTTTTTTTATCTTATTAAAAATCCTAAACGAACGTATGTTTAAAAATGAAAGAGAAAGGATGCTGTTATCATTTTTAATTACGTTTTATAAGTTGATTATAATTAATTACCTTTCTTAATTTTGTTGGTTTTAATTGGAATTACTTTAAATAATGGTAATTGTGTATGTTAAACAGATTTTAATAATGATTAATTAATTTTTACTACAAAATAATTCGCCATTCAACTCGAGATATTTTTAAATCGATATGGGGTGATGCGGACGATTTTTATGTTCTTATCCGTACTAAAAATTAATAATTCTTTAAAATTTCAGTTAAAATAAACATTTTACATTCTAATTTTTTAATTTTTAATTAGTTCTGTGGTGAAAATAATATTTAAATTCCATTTTTTTAATGTTTAAAACGTGCGATTCATCATTCACTTCTGTGCTTAAAGCAGGCAATAAAATGTTAAAAATACATCTAAAATTACTTTAAAATATTAAAAAAATTAATAAATAAAATATTAAATA
>NW_019385753.1:15604-35589 GCF_000671375.1 Centruroides sculpturatus | reverse complement strand
ATCATTTTTTATATTTAAAATATTAAAAAAAATACATAAATATTATTAAATTAATTAAGAATTTTATAAATTTATTTATTTTTTAATATAATTTTATCATAAATAATCGTATTCCGTCCTTAGAAAACAGGTGGAAATCGAAGATACTTTCCCACTTCAAGAAGATGGAGAATTTTGAAATGATTTCTGTCAAATTATACGAAATTTTGCTAGAAAATTTGAATTTATATACTCATTTTGAATAAGAAACTATAAAAATATGGTATAATTGGGTGATTTTATGCGAAAAAAAACGTAGAAAATTCAAAGAGAAGTGACCTGTATCGACGAAACAACGTGTTTCACCTCCTAAACAACACGTTTCAACCATTGAAAAACTACTGTTTTAGTGAGAGAAGATGTTGTTTATGGCCTACGTTTGGTTGTATTGTTGTATTTGGATAAGATGCCCCACTGGATGAAGTGATGAGGAAGATACGAGCATCAGTCTTGTATAAGAATATAACTTATTTTTTTCTCTTTGTTTTATCTTCGAAATTCGTAAAAATTTAAGGTAAAAATGAATAAATCGAAGCAAAGAATACAACATTATTCACTTTTCGTTTGAATAAATTGAATTTTCCTATTACAGTCAAAGCTTGAGATAATTAACGATCTGTTGTTCTCTTATTAAATCTACATTCAGATAATCTTTACTAAATAAATATTTCACTTTGTGTGATGATTTAATATTTTATTTTGATTACAATATCTAAAGTTAAGTGTAAAAATAAATAAATAAACGTAGGAGAAGGAGAGATGACCGCTAGAAAAGATGTCCCTAGTTTAAATTACATGCAGGAGTTATTTTTATGTACGTAGGAAAGAATCTTTGCATCCAGGAAAGGGATTTTTCCGCATACAGGAAGAGTAAAAGACCCTTTCTTTGCATTTAGAATTACAAATAATGGTTAGTTTATACATAGAAAAGTCCTTTCTCGTCTACAATAACATAAAAGGATCCTTTATTTACACGCAGGAAGATGAAAGAATCTTTTCTTTGTCTGTGAACAGAAAAATAAGGAATTTTTCTTTGTAATTATCTTGTGGTATTAAACATAAAAGATTCTTCCTTTATATAGAAAGAGCAAAGAATCACACAGGAACATCAAAGGATCTTTTGTTTGTGTATAGGAAAATGAAAGACTCCTTTATTTATCTACAGGAAGACTTAGAAGAAAATGATACTTTCTTTGCATTTGTGAAGAAAAGATCTGTGTTTTTCTTTGTACTAGGCACAAAAGATCTTCCTTTACACACAGGGAGACACTTACGTTCCTATTAAGGAAGTAAAAACTTCCTTCCCACATAGGATGTATCCTTTGTGTATAGGAAGAGGAAATGATCCTTTCTTTGCCCACAATGTATAAAAGAATTGAGTATTTGTAACGTATTAGAATCTACACGTCTAGAAACTTTGGAATCTCTCCCGAACACCTCAATGTAAGCATCATTTATAGAAATTAAAACATCCTGACTCCATGGACGGCACTTATTAAAGTGGAAAGATACAATTTTGATCAACTCGTCGTATATAAAGAGAGGAATATATGAATAAAAATGGCGGTGGAACGGAGCAGATAATAAATAATTTCGGAAGAGAAGAAGACGAGAATCGTGTGGAAAATTGATTTGTTTGGATGGTAACACGATACGATTTTAAAATGTGGTCAAGACAGCAACGTGGTGGTAGCAGCTGTTGCCATTGGCTTACTACACTTTAGTATTAAAGCCGGTAGCGGGAGGATAAAACACAATTCTCTCTTTCTCCCTTATGGATTCTATTTGTGTGGTCCCACCCTATATAAGTCACGTGAGAAGGGGGGAAGATGGATGATTCGGGCAACAAATATCCCCCAAGAGTGTAAGGGGGGAGAAGTAGGTACCAGAAATACAAGTAGTAGAAGCTCCATCAATATTGTAACACCCGAATACTGCAGATTGCAATGGCAACCCCAGGTATAATGACTGCACTTTCCTAACGTGAGCATTCCTTTCTGGTCTACTCTATATAGAGTCTTATAGTCTTCAATCCCTCTCGTGCAAACTCCCTCGGGACGGGGTCCTCGTGTCTATCTTTCTTGATTGTGATGTATGACCGTTTTCCAATGTTATCGTTAATTTTGTGTGACGTAGTTTTGTCTGCTGCCTGCGGCTCTTAGATCCGAGGGGAGCTTTCTCTGTAAATCTTCCAGTCATGACATCTAAATCCTTGGTAATGTTTCAGCCTTTTCTCTTTTACTCTTCCACGTCCTGACAGCTTTCTTCGCTGTTTACTTCTATCTTTGCTTGGCTACCTTCTGGGATTTTATACATGGGAATATCGTCAACAATTTCTACCTCTTCTTTCCACAATTTGTGTTGATTGTCGCACCCCCCGGAGAATTTTTAAGGAAAAAAAGTAAATAAATAACAACCTAAATACGTTATTTTCTTCTTTTTCTTTAAATATTTTCCGTCTTTTCTCACTTAAAATTTGTAATTTTCCTCTAAAACTTCTCACACTTTAACTCTTAATCGTACAAATTTTCTTTTTCTTTCTTCTTTTTTACTTTCTGCTTACTTTTTAAACAAATTATTCTACTTTAATAGCGTTTTTCTAAGTTATTTTATGCAAGAAATCATTATTTTAGGGAGTTTTTTTAAACGGGAATACTCGAAATTTCCTCACCATTTATTCTCTTATAATCCATTTTTTTCTTGTAATTCTTTATTTTCTAGTCGACGTTTCTTCGTGTTAATTCGATTTATTAATATTTCTTTATATAAATTTAATGGTTTCACCCCGCTATTTAAGGATTTCGGCAAGGAAATGTCAAATATTTCCATCAAAAATATTCTTTTCTAATTTTTTTCCTGTGTAGAATCCGATTTTTCGTATTTTTCTGCGCTACTTTATGAAAAATAACCTTAAAATATCCTTACTCTAGGTCATTTTTGCAAGAAAATATCGGAAAAAAAAATCCCATTAAAAACACACTTAAACCTCTTCTTTTTTTTTCCTATAATAAATTCCTTATTTCTGGGCATATTTTTGCAATTTAATCTGGTTTAGCATCATTTTCCGATGCTAATTTATGCAAAATATACCTAACTCGGGGAATTTTTACGTATAAACATCGCGAATATATCGACCAAACGGTTACTCTCCTCCTTCACCTTATAACAATATCAGTTGATTGGTATCGCCCAAGAGAAATAGGAAAGGGAAAAAAAAATTTAGAGGGATGGTCGTTCCTCTTCGAATTCCCCTTTTTAATAATTCCTCACGGCCGATAAACAAGCTTGAAATTTGTTTAGAACGATAACTATGTAGCTTTTAAAGCTTTAAACATTAATTAAGTATCGCATTCTTGACTCATTATACAAGGAAAAGATGTACAAATTGATCATCGACCAAGAGTTATATTGGATGAAGCTTAATCTAAACGAAAGGTAAACATGTTTATATGGAATTTAGAGATTAAATTTCAATCGGGAACGTCCAGTTTGGCATTGCACTTCCAAGCTTAAGTGATCTTTTAATGGCTGACTACTCCTATTGGAATTCCTCGTTTTATTACTTAGATCAAAACAAATTTAACGCTCGGATTTTCTCTCTCAAGTAAACAACTTGTTTCTTTTCATTGGTTTATAAAGACTCCATCTCATCCGCATCTTTTTCATCCTCCTCCTCCTCCTCCTCCCGCTCCTCCGCATCACTACAATATTTAGCATCTTTGCATTTTTTTTCGTTATAAAATTAGTTGGAATTTTTTTTAAATATTTAAAGGATTATAAATATATTAAAATACATATTTTAAAAGGAATTAAATCATGTTTTTTAATTCTTTTCAATATTTTAAAATAGTTAAAAATATTTATCTTTATATCTTATTTAAATTCGCATCCCTCCGAGAGATTTAAAATCGAAGATTTTTTTATATATTATGAATTTTTTAAAACAAGAGAACTTTTAATATTTGAATAAGTTTATTTTTGAATTTTTTAATAGTTTTTTTTAGTTGGAAAAATCTATTATTTTATGATAAATCTGTAGTTTCAAGAATGAAGTTTTAATATAGTCGTATACGGTTGGTGTTATTGTCAATGTTATAATAGATAAGATCGTGAGAGAAAGTGAGAATGCGACACTGTGTGACGTCGGTCGAACTTCCTGTAACTGTGACAGGATCTTTTCTATCCAGATGCCCGGAAATGCTTCGCTACGCATCTCGAGTTTGACTTGTTCCTCCCTACAGAAACACTTTATTCATCATTTCTGTTCTTCTCTCGATTTAACCTTGATTTCTTCTCGCATTAAACTGTAATTTAAGAGAGTTGGAATGCACCCCCGACCTCTCACCCACGTTAAAAAGTACGAACAAAGTGAAGAAGGATCCGAACTCTCTATTAATATAAAGAGTTCGGTAGGAAACGAGTTATTTTTTAATAATATCTGAGGTGGAAATTGGCGAAAATCCGCGAATGTCAAAGCAATTCCGTCTGTCTGTTCGAAGACATAAGTTCTTAACGACAGGACGTGGCACCAATTAGGAAGAAGTCCATTCGCATGTACGAGTCGTGCTTGATGACCTATGCTACTCTGACAGATAAATCCGCTAGTCGAAACGATCCCCCCTTCACGCGCATCTTAGCGCGATGATTATTTTGTTTATTTTTAATAACTCCAGAGGTCGGAGGTCATCGGATAGAAGTAGGAGCCAGATAGGAGACTGACACGTAACGAGAAGGGATCGATACGTTGAGAGGTATTAGAAAAGTGTGAGAGGGGACGTTGTAGTTTGTTTCCCCCCTCCTCAGGATAGGACAAGAACGAAAGTGAGAGGTGCTGCGTTAGGAAAAAAGTTGTTTCCGGCATCAAACTAATTGGCGTAGATACTACTCGGCCAGATATCTTACTGTAATTACTCGTTATTAAGGCCTAATTAAGCAATTCATTGTATTACAACGTCTCACGTTCGTCGTTAATAAACTCGAAAATATTTTTATATTTAAGATTTTTTTTTTTTTGAAAGACGATTATAACGAGAAAAATTTAATAAATAAATAAATCTTCCTAACAAAAACCTACTGAAATCTCCGGTATCATCGATTGTTCGATGATCAATAATTAATCATAAACGATTGCTCTTCCTCCTCCTTTGTTACCGTTGCTGCTACTAGCGTGATAAACGATTGCAATAGTGCAAAACAGTCGGAAAAAAAAATGTAGGAGGAAAACACGGCAATTACCGAGGCAGATATTGCACGGTGGCAAAGATGAAGACGAGAGGAAAAATCTAGCATCCGGGATGAGGATGTTTCTAAAAATAGAATGGAAAAACCACGTGATGCCGCAATTCGTTATGATTGTTTCCCCAACATGTATATCCGATATCGTGTTTCCTTGTTAGGAAATAAATTTATCATCGGCACCATTGCTACACGCTACACGGAATCATTTTTCTTCCTTAACTAAGTCACCGATGTTATATTTATGAAAGCGCAGGCAAGAATCTACAACAAAGTGTAATGAATTTTTCCTCTTTCTTCCGAGGAAAAAAAAGGGGAAGAAAATATATATATATATAAAAATGAAAGAATCTAAGAAAAAAAAACAAGGTAAAAAACAAACTTGTTTCTTTAGATTTCAGTTGGAGATAAGAAAAAATGGAAGTGTAGATACAAACTGTGATAAGATACGGTAATGATGCTACACAATAGAGAAAGATTTGACACTGACGGGCCTCGTATATCAATTTATTGAGTGATGATCCTGTTTAAAAGTGACCTTTTATTATATATTTTTGCCTATAGACTACGTGCTTTGTCATACATTTAACACCAGAAATTTGGATGAAATCTTTTCATACGTATCAACATTCACTCGACGTTTATGTAAGGTAATACGCGATCGACGTTTTAAAGTATGTAAATAGATGGAAACACAATTCTAGACGACGTTCTCTTGACACTTTACCTCGAAATTCGAACGTCCCCAGAGAAGATCCAACTAATAAAATCATTTTTATATCATTCTCCTCGTCAAACGAATTAATTTTTTAAGTCGTCTTAACGAGTTTTTAAAGGATCATCATAAACGTTTGAAATATTTAAAGATTTTTAAGATTATTTATAAAGTTTCTTAACTCTTTAAGAGAAATTAATGAAGTTATTTTAAATAGTGAATCGTTATTTATTTATTTTTTTTTTCTCCTTCCCCAAGATCGACTTTTTCCCTTCTTTCCAACGGATTTTAATTTTTAATTTGAACACTTAATGAACGTTAATGAGCAAATTAAAATCTTCTAATCGTGTTATACGATTCTCACGAATATCCGGATTCTAAATGAACTTAAATTGATTTACTCTTAGCTTCCTTTCATTTCCCAATTGAGTTGAATTTTCCTTGTCAGGATCACTTCAATTATAAACAGATGAGTAAATATCTGACTTTAATTTCTTACTTTTCTGCATAAAATATTTAGAAAAGATTTAAAAAAAATGGACGTTTATGCAGTTATATACTTCTATTATATATATATATATATATATATAGAGAGAGAGAGAGAGATAGGCAGAAAGTCAATCCCTGTTGGGGTAAGGGACTGGATGGGATCGAAGTGCAGCAACTGTCTTGACAAGCTGTGAGTCATGCTGTGTGACTGACAATCGGAGACATCAAATGGAAATAATTACCGTCTGCGACATTATAGGATAGAAATGAAAGTCGACCCTTCTCTTGACTTCTATTGCCTTTTACCGTGTTCTTCGACTTGTATATTTATCTGGATTTTTGTATTCAAAATGAAGAAATTTCGTTACGTTTCTGCTTCGTTTGCATAGAAATTCATAATTATTATCGTTTATTTTTATTTTTTCCAACGTATTCCTGATGTAGAAGAGCCGATAGTGATGATGATTTATTAACGAAAATGTAATTTTTTTGTACACTTTTCTACGAAAGAAACATTGAAATTCACGAAAATAAATTCCGATTCTAGAAAATATTTAACTCTAGAAAGCATTTAACACGTAAATTTTTATACTATTCCCCCCAATTCTCTAGATTATTATTACTTTTTTAAATCCAAATCATAAATTGTAGTTAATTTCGAATTCCTCCCTGTTTAAAACGTAGAAAATCCTCTAAATTTCTCATTAAATGGAATGTAAAAATTATTTGATCTGATTTTAAACTTAATAAATTGAAGAAAATAACAAAAAACACACACGTAGAAACTTTGTATTTAGTTAAAATTCGAGAAGACTTAGATGAATTTACGTAGTCGTTTAACTCGTTTATATATAAATTTATAGTACAAGAGAGGAAAGATTTGTAGAGGAATTAAAAGTCAAAAGGCATAGGAAGAGGGTCGAAGACCTATACTAACAATAAATGCCCGTTGTCTAAAGGAGCGTGGAACAAGTTGGACAAATGGTCAGACTTTGGACACAATGATTTAACCGTTGACCAAAAAATACGTATCTTAATATAGTAGGATGTTTCTCCGTCCGATCAATCTCCACTCTTCTTGACCAACATTTTTCTTCTTGTCCTTTTAAAGGGCGATCCTCTTTGTTTACTTACGACTCGGACAGTTACAGATAAGGTAATGAAGAGAGAATGTTTGTCGCTCGCTCATCCTGACGTTCGAATCTTGACGTTTGAACGATAGAAGCAGTAGTTGCTTTTGAACTTATTTGCTGGCACAATTTGGCCACGTCTAGAAATCCTTTCCAGCATCACACACACACAAGCGAGAACACGATTAATCGTTACCATTTATCAGCCAAAGACGTCCGAGTTATAACAAAAATAGTCTGCAGGGGGGGAATTTAATAGGTGCAATAAGATTGTAGAATTACTATACTACCTATTTAAGGTTATTTTTATAGTATTTTATCGGTTTGGATTGGGTAAAAAATGACCGAAACCAGATTAGGAGGTATTAATGAAGGTGTTGTAATGGAAGGGTAATGGTGGCATGCACACGACACAGGTAATATGTATCGCATTACTTCAACACGCCTCTACTGCAGATTATAATCCAATCGATATTTTTCTCATCTTTGTAAAGAAAAAAAAATGGCATTCTAATAAAAGAAGCAAAAATCTATCCTAAAAATTACGTTTTATTTACTGATTTTTTACCAGAAAAAATCCAAGAAAAACTTCTATCGCTTGAAAAATTAATAGCATCGTTCCTATAGAATTAACGTTTCATCCCGGTAATTCTTTTTAAATTCTTCTAAAATATAAATTACTCTATACATAAAAAAAAACATCCTTTAAAGTAAATTATTACATCCCAATAATCAGCTTTTACTCCTTAGTAAATTCGTAAAAAGAAAAGAAAAATTGTATTTTATCCAATATATATATATATATAAGGTATAAAGTCTGTTCGCTTCTTCATCCGGATTTTTAAATTAAAATAAAATAAAATAAAAAAAAGTCGCCACGTCTTTGATGTACACATAAAAATGAACCTCAGAATTCAATTTGCTGCAACATTGCTATGCTGCCTTAAACTTCTCTTATAGTTTAGAGCCAAGAAGAAGAAAACAAGGAGGCTTCCACGCAAAGCTCGGCTGCCTTGCAGGAAAACAAGTTTTACAGGCTGTATTGAAGTTGACTACGCACTCTAAGTGGTGAGTGAAGTGAGTCTTATTTTAGAGAAGCTGTCCTCTTTCTCCTGTCTCATCCTAATAAGCTTTCATGTGCTGAAGCTGGAGGGAGAAACTACACTTTAAGTCAAACAGGAAGATAACAGAATTTAAACAGTTATTTTTACTTAAAAGCATTAGTCGAGCCGAGAGAGAGAGAGTCGGGATTACGTTCGTATGGGAACTAATTTCGACGCAAGATGTTATCCCCCGAGTAATCTTCTACTTACCTGCGATAGTTATAGTCAATAAGAAGCGTAATAGCATATGCAAGCACTTAGCGGTCTCCAAGCTCAAGGCTAGTGGACGTGTAATTGTATTCCTCTACCAAAGAATTCGGAGGTTAGAAAATGGAGGAAAGAGCAGAATGATTAGAAAATATGAAATTTTAGGTATAAAAAAAAAAGAAAACAACCTTTACTTTCTTACTATAAAAACATCGAAGTCACCTTAAAATGACTCGGCTTTGAATTACTTTAGAAGAAATGATTGAATTTTAAATTAGGAAAGGGATAAAGTAGAAAAGAGAGAGAGAGAGAGAAAGGGGGAAAAAAATCTAAACTAAACTCGCTTTTATCTTCTTTCTATACGGAAAATATCGTCAATAAAATCTTGAAGATTTTCGATTATTTATAAATATTTCAACCGGCACTAAAAATAAATAAAAATAAATATTCTTGAATATATCTTTGTCTTTTAAAATATTCAGTACGTGTAACGCGATACATTCTCTCACTGATGAACAAAATATAGATATTTTCTTTCCACATGACTTTTTATTGAGTAGATCTCTTTATCTCTTTCTCAATTTAGTTTAGAGAAGTTGAATCGAAATAGGGGGATTCTCTATCAATTACCGAGTTTTATTCCGGTTAAACTTGTAAATATTTCACGTTTTATTCTTTAAAAATGTAAATACTTTGTTTGGTAAAACTTTTATTAAAAATTTAAAACGTTTTCTGTAAGAAAATTCGCAGTTTCTAGCTTAAGAATTAATTAGAGTCGTGATGTAAGAGAAGTAGATAATGTTAGTTCATAGACCTATATTTATCGATAAATGTTATGAAATTATAAGAAAAATGTATGTTTTTTTGTGTTAAAATATTAAATATAATTATAGGCGAAGCGTAAGAACGTAACAAATTAACTATAAATGATTTACAAGATGCTTCTTTCTATGTTAAATTACATAAACAAAGGATCAATTATCCAATTTCTTTCGAAGTGTGTCGAGATAATACGGCTAATTTCTTTATATTTAGCTATAATTCGTCAAATAAACATTTTATATAAGAAATTATATCATTTTTTTCAATTTTAAAGTGATAAAATTTAAACATTTATAAGGAAAAAAGATCGAAATTCTCTGATGAGAAAATTTACTCTTGCTTAAAGATTCAACCGATAATAACTTTTAATGACTATAAATTACATTATATCTTGTAAAAAGAATGAAAAATTAACGTAGTAATTTATAAAAATCTATTTAATTCTTGGGATAAAGAAGAAGAATTTCATCTTTACGAGCTTAGAAAGAATCAAAACATTCATTTGAAAAGCTTTTCCTCGGGATTCGATATACATTTCAACAAACGATCGATACAAGTGTAAAGCGATAACCTGAAAGATAATATTCTTCTAAGGATATAAAGGAATAATAATCAAGACTAATTTGGTGAAGCAGAATATCGATAATTAAAATTCTAAGCTGACAAGCTGTAGCTCTTACAAGGGATGTAGTCGAATGTAATGACAAACCTTTACTGTTTAAGAGAATTAACTTGGAACTTTAGTTTTGTTATAGTGTAAATGCTACTTCAGCTTCGATATTTTACACATTCGACTAGTTTTTTTTTTATTATTTTATTTTTTAACTCAAAGTTTTAGCATGGGAAGAATTCTTTTGTGTGAACAAAATGTAAACAGTTTGTCTTCAATAAGCGACAACACCGTTCATCTCATGCAGGTGATTGAAAATAGCTACAATAGATTGACAGTTCTATCGCCAGTAATTTGTCAAACTTTCCAACATCATCCATCACACCACTCCACACTTCATTGTTTAGTTTATTCCTGCAGCGTCACAACTTTCTTTCATTCTCTTCAACAATTATAATGGCAAACAAAGTTTAATAAAGGAATATTAAATTTTTTCTATATCCATAATTAAACTTTTATCTTCACTTTGGAAAAGTAAAAATCTCAATTTTATCGGTTATAATCGCATTAAAAGCTAATTCGTCTCGTTAACTTTCTCCAGATTTCTCAATGTGTTAATCGCTAACTTAATACTTAAAAATAGCGAGGAGAGAAAAAAAATTTGATAATTATTTTAAGATTTTAAGATAATAAATTTGTTAAATATTTATCTAAGCTTCATTAATATATACTTCGTCGACTATAAAATTATAAAGAATTAGATCGATGCTCGGGAAGAGCATCACTCATCTTAAAGATGCGGACGAATTTTCGTGCATCACAACGCTCTTAAGCTGTGTTAAAACCATTTGAATATTAAAGTATAACGCTGAGAAAAGAAGAAAAAAAATTCCTTATTTAATTATTAAAACACATTTAAGCGATCCGGTTGCCAGGTTTACAGAATTAATGCGACATTTAATTCCTTAAATCTTTCACGAGCCAATGAAGAAAGGCATTTTGGCTTTTCTAATGCTTTTCCACTGTTTACACATGGAAATGAGTGGAGAAGAAGGTAAGAGAAAAAGGAAGGAGGGAGGAAAAAAAATGCAAAGAAAATTCGAATTTCTTAGAATTCTTCGTAAGAAAAAGTAGCGACTGAACCAATTCTGATCTGTGGCCAAGGAAAACAAAGCTGGTGTGTTAATGAGATCTGTTTTCTGGTTGATTGTTCAGCCACTTTTAAGTGGATAATTGGAGTAGAAATTTTTTAACAGCGTATCCCTTGTGGGGAGATACGCTTGACAATCGATGTGATCGCAGCAAATTACCTTCGTTGCTCGAACAGATTAAACAACAAAACTTCAATAATAACTAAGAATTCGATATTCTCCCGACTTCAATCTATTATCAAAACAAAGGAGCAACAAGGGTGCATTTCTAGCTCTTCTTTAACAAATGTTTAAAGATTTGTTTCTACTTTCCTTTACAAACAACATTTTCTATCTTTAAACATTATTTTTTTTAAAAAAAATTCCCTAGAGAAGAATAGTCTTTTATTAAATTAAACTAGAACATACATACAGTAAAACAATAAAAATTTGCATTACGTTACAGTTACAATCCAACTATAACTATTTTATTATTTAATATAGAATAAATAGATTGTTTTTAGGATAAAATCGTGAGTGTATTTTATTTTAAACACGTCCCCATCCTTAAATTTTTAAGTAAATTTTTAAAATTCCAAGATGAGGAAGAGCAAAAGTGGAGAATCCCTATAACCGGAGGATAAAAGTATTAATTTATTGTGTAAAAATTATTTTAAAAAAATTCATCCCAAACGAGAATAAATATTGTAGAAAAAAGGGAGAATAACTCATTAGAAAACTCGAAAATAATAGATTTAACAATAAGAATAAAGTTTTCATCACTTTTTGGAAAGCAGAGTTCAATCCCAGGAGTAGGATTAGATCCGATGCCAGAGGGTTCCGACTACTTTAATTTCCTGTTTCGAGCAAAAGGTAGCTTTGATTGCTTCCTGTTTGCCACACCTCGCTACGCGTCGAAGGATTTTTCACTATATAAAAAAAAACCCATACAAAACTAAAGGTGGGGTTCTTACACTCGGACTATTCTCGTGCAGAAACAATGGAATAAAATTAAAGTAAGAAAGAGAGGCGCATATCCTCTGTTTAATTACCTCAAATTAACTTAAAAATGGCCAAGAGAATGATAGAAAAATGTATTTAAATAAAGGATGGTCCGCTATTTAATCATAAAGTCGGTGGTAGATAACAATGATCTTTCGAGGAATTTAAACGTTATCCAGCTTAGATCAATAGCCATCAAATAGCTATCTGCTCTCCCTAGTGGAACAAGAGTCAATAAAGTTCACCCTGGAACTAAATCATGACCAAAATATATTGACAGAAAGGAAATGACAAAATTCGCTCAATTCTTTATCATAAATCTATAACTGGCGATTTAATATAACGCTATATCTTCTTAAAATTTATATGTAATAATTTATATATTTTTTGGTACTTTTTTTCTACGGTAGAATTATTCAATTTTCTGCTTGATAAAATCTTCCTACTCTCCAGTAAACGTCTGGTTGGAGAGAGAGAGAGAGAGAGAGAGAGAGAGATGCTAACCAAAAGTTGAAGGATGCTCGGGAAGAGGATGCGGATTTTGTGTAGTAGCAGAGATAGTGAATGTTGGTTGAGGCATTGGAATGTTCCATTGTAAATTAATGACTACTGTAATGTAATCAGGAGGAGGCATTAAGGTCGGTGGAGGGAACTATTGATTCGGATATCTGTCAGGATTATATAAATAGCCCTTTGAATGCGAGGAAGTGTATAATTAGTTCGACGTAACGCTAAAGAAGTGCGCAATACTAAGGAAATGAATGATTAAAGCAATTAAAATTAATTGTAATTAACGATACTGCAATTATTCGTGGATAGGTATAACTCTACAAAATGTACAAATATAAATTTCGTGGATAATTTTAACAATTTCATCCCATTCCTCTCCAATGAACTTTAACATTTTCTATGAAAATTAAGCGGAGTAACGATTATTGTCTTAATAAATTTAGACAAAAAAAGAAGTCGAAACTTTCTTAAAGTGTATAAAATGACTATTTTTATTCAATAAATTACATAGAAACGTTCCACATCTTTGTGGACTTTACTCGAATAATCCAACAAAGCATGCAAGATGCTCTATAAATCATACTTTAAAACCATCTTGGACGAGAAATTGGATATTTACAACTTAGAAATTTAAAGTATAATCTCCTTAATAAAAGACAACCTTAAGGATTTTTTTTAAAGGAGCATCATCTTCGTACTCTTCGAAGGATAAAGAGTTGGAGGTAAATCAACGAGAAGATTAAGACGAGAAATTCGAGATTTATCACATTAATAGTGGATGCACGTATAAGCTAGAGTTAGAAATGAGTGTTTAAGATCATAATTACGGTTCCTTAATCCGAGCAAGTTATTTTTAATCATTTTTCTAGGCGAGTATCCCTTGCCAAAACGTTAACAATCATTGGAGTTTTAGAAAAAGATGCTGAGAAATGTATCGAAGTGAAAATGTTGTGGATAATATAATTTTGTAGATAATCATAATTTGTATTCATTAAGATAATTTTTGTGGGGTTATCGTCACGTGGGACGTCGAGGATGAGCAGGTGTATTATAATTCCTCTTTCTACTCGACTACACATCAGGCATCATCTAATTGAATTGGAGTATCGGTGAATGATTAATGACAAGTTGAACTGGTTGAGTCAAATGTGAAACGACGATGAGCCAATTATTTTTCCTTTTGATTCTCGCATCTCTTGCGTGATAAACTGTCTCTTCTGAATTGAATTTATTAACAGATTGGTCTGATGGGACCGTGAAATTAACCGGTTTTATTTAATTATATTCACTTTGTTTCCTACAAAAGATTACCGCATACCACACTTTAACTCTTTCCTTCTTTAAAAAAAATGTTTACTTTACTTTCCTGTAATGAAAATTGATCACGTTTGACTGTACAGGATGCAGATAGGAAGAGTGATAAGTGAGATTTTCCTAGGATAAAAATAAGCGACGTTACAGATGTCCGAGATTTTTTAGGATAAGGAAGAGAAAGGATAAAGATGACAGAGATCTTTAGAGGATGAAGAGAAGAATAGATACGGAAATGAACGCTTCTTCAGGATGAGGATAAGAAGGATTAAAGATAATCCAAATTTTTCCTGGGATAAAGACGAGAAAATTTAAAGACTAATCCCATGATGGAACTAAGAAAAATTAAAGATAATCTAGATTTTATCTCTCTATAGACGAATCAACGGTGTAAATCTTCTTTCAGAATGAAATATCGTTGGTGAAATTACAGATAATGGAGATATTTCTCAGGATTAAAAAAAGGAAAAATTGCAAGAAAATCAAGAGTTTGTTAGGGTGAGAATAAGGAAAAGTACAAAATGAAGATGAGAAAATGGAAAACCGAGATTTTTTCAAAATAAGGATAAGTAAAATTACAATAATGAAGATTTTCTAGAGAAAGAATGATTGTATCCTTGATAAATTTGGAGATTTTCAGGATAGAATCGGCACAGGTGACAGATAATGAAATTTATCTAGAAGGAAGAGAAGAGAAGTTACAGGTAATGGAGATTTTTCCAGGAGGAGGAGGAGGAGAAGGAATTTTATAGAAAATCGAGATATCTCGATGAAGAGGAGAAGAGAAAAATACAAGATAATCTAAATTTTTCCAGAAAGGATCTAAAAAATTTAATCGAGATTCTAGAATGGAACAAGTAAGAATAGAAGTGAAAAGATAATCGAGATTCCAACACGAAAAGAAGAAGAATATAAAATGCAAAGTGAAAAAGTTAACTTTATCCACTTTCCGGTAATCTCGGAGGATGGAAGGAAATTACTAAAAAATTTTCTACTTGGACTTTTTTAAGAGGTAACACGCAATTGAATAGTTTTATGCAAAGTGGTAATATTCCAGTTGAATATTCGGTACAAATCGTTGGAAAATCCTTTGGAATCTTTAGACAGAAAACCTTTGGATCATAATGAGAACAATCTCCTCTTTTACGAGAGGATACCCATAGGCTATTCTTAAAGACATGTACAGGCAAATCCCTAGGGAAATAATAAAGTTCTTTAAAGTCCTGGCGGATACTTCAACAGCATCCCAAGAAATCAATAGTTTCAGCTTTAACTGTCTCAAATAGCTTTCTCTCTCCTCATCCCAGAAAATCCCCCCTCAACAAGTTGAAGATTTGAATTTTACATGGAATTACCTCAATCTATATTTAGTCGACGGTAAGTTCCGTCTTCAGTAATTATTTAAATATATATTTAAAAAAATATATATTCGATTTTAAAGTAAGCTGTAATACGAAATTCTCCACGAGACCATGAGCAGGACGGTAAAGCAGCCTTAAAGGGGCAATTAAAATGTACGGTTCTATTAAGCAGAAAAATTACATATGTACTTTCCCTGTTTATTTTCTCTCAAAATAGAGCAGACAATTGTCGTTTGCCATCGGAGAGGTGTATATATAAATGGAAAATGGCGATTAGAAGAGAGTGGTGGCTCCCTTAGGAGTGATGAGGATGCCGGACAAAAGATGCTGCAGAGACTCGAGCTATAATTTCACTTCTTCTAACCTCGCTCCGTCCAGATATGCCTATTTGTTTGCTAATGTGTAGGAGAATTCCGGAAGTGACGTCACATAATGGATAACGGGCGGTCTTTAGTGTGTTAGAGAAAGGAACGAGTTAGATTGCTTTCGACGACATCGGAACGACGTAACCCATTCTTTTATAAGGAATAATCAATCACCCATTGTCACCTGAATATATAGAAGAGAAAAAGAAAGAAAGAAAAAAAACACACACACAGACTCGAATGGAGGTGAATAATTCATCAGCAGATATAATCCCTCCGACATTAATACCATTCGATGCTGTTACGCTTCTCCACTCCACCATTACCTTTAATCAAGTGTATGCAAGGATCACACCTGGTATGTAATTGTTCCTAGCACTTAAACGTTTGCTTTTTTTCCTATTTCTGCAGCTACTGGGCGGAATTTAACTCGTATTAATGGATTAAAAAAAGAAAAAAAAACCTTTTTTCTTCCCCTTCTTATCGTTAACTTCTTGATTTTTCGCGTTGTTAAACCAAACACGTAAAGGTGTTGCCTCCTATTTTTATCGTAAAATTTAATTTTACGGATGTAGAAATTGTTTCCAACGCTTCCTTCCAGCTTATTTTTTTAAAGAATAATTTTTTTACAGCTTTAAACTTTAACGAATTAAAGTTAGAGTGATTCAATCGGATAAGAATCCGCATCACTCGGATGCAAGAAAGACGAGAAAAAAAAAAATAGAAGAGCAGAATCGAATCTCTGTTACGTCAGACAGAACAATGGCAAGGGGTAGTAGTAGTAGGTTTGGCGCTAGTGTCGATCGCGTGTCCATCCGCCATTAATATTTGCAAAGTGTTCTTTCATCACCTCGCCTCTGGTCATTACCGAGAAGCTTTAAAATCTCTCTCTTCTCTGTCGTTCTGTCGTCCTACTTCGAGGTAATTACCTCGCTACTGTGGAAAGAGGATCCCGTTTTTACAAAAACAACATCCGAAAAAACAAAGGAGAAGAAAAAAAAAGGGGGAAATTTTTTAGGGAAGAAAAATGAATTCCTTAAAAGAAGTCCACCTTCTCTGTTACGCTCGGTCGAACAGGATCTTCGTAGCCATCTTCTTTTGTTTCTTCCTTTATTATTATTATTTTTTTTTCCTTTATGAAAGAGGGATAAGAAGAAGAAGAAGAAAAAAAATATACAAACCCCTTCTAAAAATATATATTTTTTTTTTGTATTTTGTTTTTTATTTTATTCTAGAATCAAGCAATTAGTTGACGTCATAGATTCGGTTTAAATTTCCAGAAGAGAAAACAATTTTTAAATCTTTTTTTAAAAATAGAAGAAGAAGAATGTTTTTGTTTAGTTTCCTTCTTAGATATGTTTTTTTCCCCTCGAGTATTTCTTTTTTTTGGAAAATTAGGAAGAAGAAAACGTAAAGTGTAGTTTTGTATAGTGAAGAAAAGATCCACAACTCGATATAGTATAATCAAAAATAGATAAGATTTACGTATTAAATAAATAAATAAACAAGAAGTTCTCACCTCTAGATCTTAGATAGGAACCATCTTTTTCTCTGTCGCTTGAATAAAGTTTAGGATTTTCACCTTCCTCCTCTTCCGAGGAGCTATAACAGTATTGATCTTGAGTTTGGGGTCGAGTTATCCGGGGATAAGGACGGGGTCTTCCCTGCTCCATATGTCCCCTATCAGGAAATCCCCCTAAAAATATAAAGAAATCAAAGATGAGTATAGAAAACGAAGTATCATCTCTATTTATCCGGATGCGGAATTTAATTATCTTAATTATTTATAAGGAAAATAAATGAGTATAGAAAACGAAGTATCATCTCTATTTATCCGGATGCGGAATTTAATTATTTTAATTATTTATAAGGAAAACACATCTTAATAATCAACCTGGAAACACATTTTAAAATAATGCTTAGTTAAAATGCTGAGTTAAAATTTTAACTCTCAATTACTCTTAGGAATTACAATTAGGAAAGGCTAACTCTATTGAAAAATAAGGATGAAACATCTTTATTTTTTTATTNGATTTAAAAAAAATGGACGTTTATGCAGTTATATACTTCTATTATATATATATATATATATATATAGAGAGAGAGAGAGAGATAGGCAGAAAGTCAATCCCTGTTGGGGTAAGGGACTGGATGGGATCGAAGTGCAGCAACTGTCTTGACAAGCTGTGAGTCATGCTGTGTGACTGACAATCGGAGACATCAAATGGAAATAATTACCGTCTGCGACATTATAGGATAGAAATGAAAGTCGACCCTTCTCTTGACTTCTATTGCCTTTTACCGTGTTCTTCGACTTGTATATTTATCTGGATTTTTGTATTCAAAATGAAGAAATTTCGTTACGTTTCTGCTTCGTTTGCATAGAAATTCATAATTATCATCGTTTATTTTTATTTTTTCCAACGTATTCCTGATGTAGAAGAGCCGATAGTGATGATGATTTATTAACGAAAATGTAATTTTTTTGTACACTTTTCTACGAAAGAAACATTGAAATTCACGAAAATAAATTCCGATTCTAGAAAATATTTAACTCTAGAAAGCATTTAACACGTAAATTTTTATACTATTCCCCCCAATTCTCTAGATTATTATTACTTTTTTAAATCCAAATCATAAATTGTAGTTAATTTCGAATTCCTCCCTGTTTAAAACGTAGAAAATCCTCTAAATTTCTCATTAAATGGAATGTAAAAATCATTTGATCTGATTTTAAACTTAATAAATTGAAGAAAATAACAAAAAACACACACGTAGAAACTTTGTATTTAGTTAAAATTCGAGAAGACTTAGATGAATTTACGTAGTCGTTTAACTCGTTTATATATAAATTTATAGTACAAGAGAGGAAAGATTTGTAGAGGAATTAAAAGTCAAAAGGCATAGGAAGAGGGTCGAAGACCTATACTAACAATAAATGCCCGTTGTCTAAAGGAGCGTGGAACAAGTTGGACAAATGGTCAGACTTTGGACACAATGATTTAACCGTTGACCAAAAAATACGTATCTTAATATAGTAGGATGTTTCTCCGTCCGATCAATCTCCACTCTTCTTGACCAACATTTTTCTTCTTGTCCTTTTAAAGGGCGATCCTCTTTGTTTACTTACGACTCGGACAGTTACAGATAAGGTAATGAAGAGAGAATGTTTGTCGCTCGCTCATCCTGACGTTCGAATCTTGACGTTTGAACGATAGAAGCAGTAGTTGCTTTTGAACTTATTTGCTGGCACAATTTGGCCACGTCTAGAAATCCTTTCCAGCATCACACACACACAAGCGAGAACACGATTAATCGTTACCATTTATCAGCCAAAGACGTCCGAGTTATAACAAAAATAGTCTGCAGGGGGGGAATTTAATAGGTGCAATAAGATTGTAGAATTACTATACTACCTATTTAAGGTTATTTTTATAGTATTTTATCGGTTTGGATTGGGTAAAAAATGACCGAAACCAGATTAGGAGGTATTAATGAAGGTGTTGTAATGGAAGGGTAATGGTGGCATGCACACGACACAGGTAATATGTATCGCATTACTTCAACACGCCTCTACTGCAGATTATAATCCAATCGATATTTTTCTCATCTTTGTAAAGAAAAAAAAAAATGGCATTCTAATAAAAGAAGCAAAAATCTATCCTAAAAATTACGTTTTATTTACTGATTTTTTACCAGAAAAAATCCAAGAAAAACTTCTATCGCTTGAAAAATTAATAGCATCGTTCCTATAGAATTAACGTTTCATCCCGGTAATTCTTTTTAAATTCTTCTAAAATATAAATTACTCTATACATAAAAAAAAACATCCTTTAAAGTAAATTATTACATCCCAATAATCAGCTTTTACTCCTTAGTAAATTCGTAAAAAGAAAAGAAAAATTGTATTTTATCCAATATATATATATATATATTTCAGTTGGAGATAAGAAAAA
>NW_019385753.1:0-15174 GCF_000671375.1 Centruroides sculpturatus | reverse complement strand
AAATAAAATAAATAATTTTAAATCTTATCAGATAAGTTTAAAATTAAATTATTATTTACTTACCTATTATTAATTCAGACTTAACACAAGTTAATTACATAAAAGTATTATTAATTGCACGTTCACTAAACAATAGTTTCAACTGCATAACACGTAACGTTAGCAGTGTAAAGTGTAGAACTTTCTTCCTCTCACTTCCTACATTTATTTATGTCTCACAGTCAACTACCTGATTATTAGTTGCAGGTCAATTTCAATAGCCTTAAGCGAATTTGTAAAATTAGACAAGAGTTATTCTAAATTTATCGAATTTTATAAATTTAGATTAATATACTTTTTGTATTAATTCGAGTTCTCATAAAGAGGTTAAAAAATAATATTTAAAACAATAGGGTGAATCATAAATTTCACTATTTACATTTATATATAGGTTATACTGTCATATAGAAATTAATTGCACAAATTTCATATGTGTCTACTTTCAACTAATGTAGCTCCAGCTACTTAGTTCTATAACTAATCGGTATGTTGTGATGATTGAACTTGTTCTTTTTAATACTGTACTCGATATTCAGATGATAGTAATACAGTAACATGAAACATTAACGGTTTTTTTATTGTCTTTTTTTAGTTTTATTTAAATAAAACTAACCACGATTTGCTTTTTTTTTCATAAGCTGTTGATTCACAACCAGTAGAATAATAAAGCAAGAGATTTAAATCTGCAATAGCCAGTGGAAACACGTTTAGATTTTGCAACAGGCTAACAGGATGTAGCGCTGTAGGAATAAGCCACTGGTATCTCCATGTTTGATATGGATAGTGTAGTATATCAACAAGACGGAACTCCTGTTTACTTTCAAACAAACGTCAGAAACATCTCTACATTCGTTAAAGCTGTAACATCGTATAGTCCAGATACGAGTGCAATCCCTTAAATAGATGAAAAATTAATATCATCGATTTTTTTTCTAGCATATTAATTATAAATTAAACTTAATTACCTTTTAGATAATGAGAATATTTTTCTTGAGTC
Organism: Centruroides sculpturatus; assembly: GCF_000671375.1. Classification (NCBI taxonomy): domain Eukaryota; kingdom Metazoa; phylum Arthropoda; class Arachnida; order Scorpiones; family Buthidae; genus Centruroides; species Centruroides sculpturatus. The sequence goes on along the minus strand of NW_019385753.1, from coordinate 14,138 downwards.
ATCCAACTCGATGATATAAACATGGCTGCTAAATGCGCTCCTCCTGAATGTCCCATTAGATAAATTCCTCTAAATAATTTGCAAAAATAATTATTTATTCTATATAGTAAAATATTTAATAAAAGATTTGAGATAATATTTTATAAATAAATAGCACACGAACTCAAAAATTCGTATATCTAATTCAAATAAATAACGAAGACAGAAAATATAGAATAACCCAAAAATCACTTAACTGAATATTTTATTAATTAATTATAAACTGTTGAACTTTGCAAAAATATGCGTTAACTGACTTTTATGCCATTTTAAATATTTTCTTGTGAATAAAAAAAATCAGTCTTTCGAATTTTTATTGAATTTATATCATAAATAATTCGACTATATTTAGTATACAGTTATAATAACTACTGTACTTACTAATTATTTATCTATTTATTATTGAATATTTCTTATGATGGTTCAAAGAAAAAAGATAGAAGTGCAATTAGAAAGGAAATCTTTATTTAAAAAAACCACAGTGTTTCCCCAAAAATAAGACCGGGTCTTATATTAATTTTTGCTCCAAAAGATGCATTAGATCTTATTTTAAGGGGGAGATCTCGTTCGCTTGGGTATTTTCAAATATGTAAAATAAATGATAATATAAATTATAATTAAGTATTAATGTCAATAATAATATTCATTTATATTTAATTAACTTATATATTAATATTATTATTTTACAATTCTATACGACCGTCGTCGGTTGCAACGGACGTATTCATGTAACTGACGATCTTAACTGGGGCTTATTTTATGGGTAGGGATTATTTTCGAGGAAATACGGTATAACATATATTATATAGGACATTAACTTCTCTGGTTTGGTTATATTTCTCGGATGGAAGCATAATGTTTGTCACTTGTGTTGCTGAATAGAAGAATGGACGGATGAAGGCAATCTGGAAAACTCTAATTAATTGGGTCAAATCCTTGCCTTCCAGAACAATATTTTATGAATTCTATCAAAGTGGACAAATGCATAAAACAGGAACCAATGGAAAAACCAATCCATATGAGAATCAATCCATCATGAGGAGGATCAATGGACTCCTCATCCGTCCATTGATGGATCAATTCATCAATGGACGGATGAGGAGAAGGAAGAAGAAGAAATTATACAGTTGGATAATATATTCAAAACCATTACTAGCATTGTTATTTTAAAATAACAAAAAAATCTACAGTAGATACGTTTCTTAATTTCATAAGACATTAAACAAATTTATTGTGGCAGCAGTCAATTAAATCTAATAAGCGGCTTTTAAAATAATTGTGTTAAATCTAAAGATTATATTCGAATTTATCTAATTTTCTGTAGATATAAACAAAAATTTACCTTGGTTTATTAAACTTCAGGTTTTTACTCAAGATAAATAATAGTGTTGGTTAAACAATATTTATTGAGTAGAATGTAGATAACAAACGATTACTTTGATTTATTTTTTCACATAAGAATTTTTATCTATGTAATACTGAGATCGGTTTTTATAGAGAAATTATTAAAGATCAAGCAGCCTGATGGAGGATCATTAAAAATAGCAACCCGATATAAAAATAAAATAAGTGGAAAGGAAAGAAAAATTGCTACCTCCAAATAAGCAGGAATAGAAGAAGAAAAGGTATATTAAGTACTGTATTATGATATTTTATATTAATAAATACTCATTTTTGCGATATTGTTGGACACAAAATATATACGCATAATTATTTTGAACGAGAAACTCTAAACGTAGATCTACCGATTCGCTCGCTACTCAGATAGATCTATGAATTCTATTGTAAACAAGTGCTTAACGCCATCTCTTGACCACACCAATATTTATTTTACACTGTTATATAATTTTCTATTTTTATTTATTTATTTATTTAATTTGTCGCATAATTCAATGTTTTCACGCAATTTTTCACACAATCGGTTTAGTATGGTGTTTTTGCGTGTAAATTAAAAAAATAAATGCACAATTTCATATATAGGCTACTTGTTGACAAAAATAGTTACGCATGAAGGAGGAGTTTGAATCATTAAATAATGTTTATTATAATTATTTAATTAATTTTAATGTGATTATTGTTTTAAATTAATAACAATGGAAGTGCTACTTATCAATAATTGTGTTTTGTGTAAGAACTAATTAGTCCAAGATAACGCTTGCCTTGTTTTTGTACTAATTACTTCTTATAGGAAACAGGTTTCATCCACAGGCAACTCACAAAGCGGTTTCAGAATTGACTACTTCTTAATAATATTAATTCAAAACAATAATCTACAATAAATAAATAATTAGATCAGACAGATTAGACAACGTTTTATCTATTGAGGTTTACCTGGAACCTCTTCTCTTTCCATAATAAACAATCCACGTCATTGCTTGTTGGATCTCCTGGAGCATTGTATCTAACGATACTGAATAAATTAAAATTTTATTATTAATATCAAATTATTATTAACAGATACATGTAAATATTTAGATTAATGAAATGTAAGTATTAATTTCTCCTCTAGAAATTTAATTAGGAAAAATGGCAAATTTAAAGTATTTTTTACATTAATTAAAAATGTTTGAATGGGAAATTTTCATTATTTATATGTTAAATTTATTTATTGTTCGTACCTTTTTCGGAAGCGTCGTATCCTACTACAATAGATATCACTCCCGCTTCAAAAAATGGTTTCACAAAAAAGCTTGAAGATTCAATGCTGAAATATTTTATAATTTACTATTAAAGTATTAAAATAATGATTTAAATTATTAAATTTTAATGCTCTAAATTCTATCAGTTACAAAATGAATCAAATGCAACTTTAGATCGAGGAATGATCACATGATAGGATCAATCTAGCTTCATAAAGGAACCAAACTCATCCCTCACCCATATTGCACGAGTGAACGAGTTAGTGCCTAAAAAGATTAAATTCAGCCCGGCCATAGAATACACAATACTATTATTTTATTTAAAGTTCACTAAAATTCCCTTTGTAATATAAGAGAAATCTAAAACAAAACAATTCAATATTACATACATTTTCTTATATAAATTAATAAGTTGTCGTAACTTAAAAATATTGACTGATTTATTAGCTGATTGAAAATTAATAAATTCATTGATTTTATGATATTTAATAAATAAATATTGAAAAATAATTTCTGTTTACTGTTTAAAATGTTTGGTTTTGATGAAGTACGCAACACACAGGCGATCTGACGAGGGAAGATGCCTTCGGAAGAATTTTCGACCACTATTTAGGCGTTAGAAACGTGAAGAAAACTAGAAAAACTTAATTTGACTTGAACCCGCGACCCACCAACTACTAATGTTTAGAGGTTTTATCCACTGGCTCACTGGCGGGACTTAAAATGTTTGAAATAGTATTAAATTATTAAACAAGAGAATTTTATTTGTCTTCAGCTTTTTCAATGACCTATATATGGTCGTAATTTCTTATCATCTCCACTCTCTTCTTTAGTTTATTTTCTTTCCTGTCAATCTTTTTTCCTTCAGATCAGCCTTTCATGATCCTTACAACATTTGTTTTCCTTTTTCCTTTGACTTCTACCTCAATCATTATCCTACACACATAGTTTTTATCCCTTCTCATAATATGGTCATACAACTACTACTCTTTAGCCCTGTTTGACATTTCTATAGCCATTTTTTTGATAACGAACATTATTGTATGTGATTATTATTGAATAATTTTTAAATATATTTAATGAAAATATACTAAAAGACGTTATATATTATATAAATAAATATTTAATTATATAAAACTTATTTCAAGAAATGACTTTTTTATATATGACTTTTTAAACTTTTAATTGATTATCTATTGTCTTATTAATTTCGTTACCTACATTCAAAATAGGTTATATTTTTTATTATTGCATTATTATATTATAATAAAAACATACACGTTTAAAAAGTTTCAGTTGTAAAACTTATATTTTTAATATTGATTTAAAATAACATCAATTTTCTTTTTCTTTTTTTTCTATACTGTACATTATTATTTTCTTAGCTGTTATGACAGAGGGGAAAGTATGTCAATCAGTCAAAAAATGACCCCTTCACCTAATATTTTACATATTTGGACTCAGGGGACCTTGAAACGTCGAGATTGTAATGTTTTTTTGTATGTATGGATGTTTGTATTTGTTTGTTTTTAGTAGTTTGTGTGTGGGGTAGGCAAGATTTTGTTCACCCACTTTGACGCTTAATAACTCCTGTGTCTTTTGTCGAAAATTTCTAAAATTTTGCAAGGAAGTTTGTGTATTAGGGAGATTTATACTATTAAATTTTGGCTGTTAAAAGTCAAGAGAGGAAAGTGATAGAGGGGATCGTGCTTCACATCTCGAGTGGGGCCGGACCTAATGACGATTTTACTCGTTATTAGCATTTACATTTTTATTTTTATAAAATTCATTTCTATACTCAAAGTTAAGTTTTTGCCATTTTAGAGTAACTAATAATATAAAAATTATTTTAAATAAAATCTCCTAACAGATGGTGCCACACGCAATTTTAAAGTTTGGCCTGGAAAGTTACTCAACTCTTTTCTAGATTTTTTCAGGATCTTGTCATGTATTTATTCACTTACGTTTAATAAATATTTTCACAACTTTTCGAAGTGAAAAGTTTAATTTAAAAGATGCATTTTTAACTTAGATTTTGATCAATCTGGTTCAAAGAGTTCATGCATTAGCTAGTGTGTTTTTGTATTTGAATAAAGCCATATTCTGGTTAATACTATATTTTAATTATTTTTATAGATATAAATTACACCCTGACATAGAAATAAAAAATGATAAAAACAATAGAACCAACATTTCCAAAAAATACATCTAGAAATTTATTTATTTATTTTCAGAGGATTAATCTAACTAAAGATAAAACTATTATATTTATACTGCTAATACTGATGAGCATTTAAATAACAATTATATAGAATAATAAATAAAAGAAATTATTAACTTAAATTTATATAAAAATCGTGTATAACTATTAAATATAATATAAAAGTTAGTACTTTCCGTGTATCCATCTGCCTCCATGAATATATACAATTATAGGAGCATCTAAATAAATTAAATTTTATATTAGGATTAAATTAATCATTTATTTTATTAATCTGAGTAATTTACTAACGTTTAGGAAGGACTTTTTCACCAAAAATATTCAAAACTTTATTTCCTTCAAGTGCGTACTCTATACTTCTAAAAGGAATGGATTTCTTGACAATTTTACTTTCTAGAAGGAATCTAGATTTTAATTTTTACTTGAAGAATAAATATATAGTACATTAATTATCATTAACATAAAATCTATATAGCAATTTATTATGGTAATTATTATTTTCGTTACATTTATTTTCTCAATTACTATTAAAATGATCAACATTTAAGATGTTTCAATTAACAATTTTCTCATAAATTTAAAAAAAATTTAAAAATTGTTTTACTTATACAAAAAAATGGCCCAAAATTCAGTTAACGGGAATAGAACAGTTACATGTTATTGAAGTTGTTACAAACCGCTCCTAAAATAAAATATATTTCGGTTAGCTGACTTTTGAGCCATCCTGTATTTTGTTATAAATGTTTATAAAACTAATCCTGTTTGGAAATCAATTAGTTTATAACTGAAATGTATAATATAATTGATATAACCTTTAGAAATAAATTTTATATAATATTTTTCGCTTTCTTCTGGTGTTTTTCTGGATGGAGAACGACGAGCAGGAGTTTTTGAAACTGGTTTTAATCCTATAGGTGGTACAGGTGCTATAGGTGCTATCTGTCCTACAGGAGGTATAGGTCCTACAGGAGGTATAGGTCCTATAGGAGGTATAGGTCCTACAGGACCTATAATAGGTATTCGTGGTAAATGTGGAGAAGAAAATATTCGCATCCTAGGAATTGTTCTAACAGGTGGTAATATCCTAAGTAGTGGAGACCTTCCCATTAAACGTGAAAACGCACCTGGACCTAGAGAAACCGTTGGTCTTTCTAATGTACTTAACTAGAAACACGTGGAATAAATTACTTAGATTAACAATAACATTTAAATATAATAAAAAATGAAAAATTTACCAACCGGAAATGGCCCCCTTCTTAAAGTACTAGCCAAAGTTAATAACATACCCAATGCGCGTAAAAGTGGCATGCTTAATCTTCAATTAAGTAAAATAAAATCTAAATAAAAAAATTTATAAAATATTTCAATTAATTAATTTTGATTTTATCGTTTAATTATTATTAAAGCTTATTATTTTTATATAAAAAGGACTTTTTTTTAAAATTTACCAATACAATTATACAAAAGACCAATTTTAGTAATATAAATTATAATAACATATTATTAATTTTTCTAAATATTTTTATATTTAGTATATTAATAAATAAATAAAATAAATAATTTTAAATCTTATCAGATAAGTTTAAAATTAAATTATTATTTACTTACCTATTATTAATTCAGACTTAACACAAGTTAATTACATAAAAGTATTATTAATTGCACGTTCACTAAACAATACTTTCAACTGCATAACACGTAACGTTAGCAGTGTAAAGTGTAGAACTTTCTTCCTCTCACTTCCTATATTTATTTATGTCTCACAGTCAACTACCTGATTATTAGTTGCAGGTCAATTTCAATAGCCTTAAGCGAATTTGTAAAATTAGACAAGAGTTATTCTAAATTTATCGAATTTTATAAATTTAGATTAATATACTTTTTGTATTAATTCGAGTTCTCATAAAGAGGTTAAAAAATAATATTTAAAACAATAGGGTGAATCATAAATTTCACTATTTACATTTATATATAGGTTATACTGTCATATAGAAATTAATTGCACAAATTTCATATGTGTCTACTTTCAACTAATGTAGCTCCAGCTACTTAGTTCTATAACTAATCGGTATGTTGTGATGATTGAACTTGTTCTTTTTAATACTGTACTCGATATTCAGATGATAGTAATACAGTAACATGAAACATTAACGGTTTTTTTATTGTCTTTTTTTAGTTTTATTTAAATAAAACTAACCACGATTTGCTTTTTTTTTCATAAGCTGTTGATTCACAACCAGTAGAATAATAAAGCAAGAGATTTAAATCTGCAATAGCCAGTGGAAACACGTTTAGATTTTGCAACAGGCTAACAGGATGTAGCGCTGTAGGAATAAGCCACTGGTATCTCCATGTTTGATATGGATAGTGTAGTATATCAACAAGACGGAACTCCTGTTTACTTTCAAACAAACGTCAGAAACATCTTAGATATGTAGTTTCTGGGCGCTGAATTGGACGTAAAGGCCCGTACGAATGATTTGCTAAATCCCGTGATCTAAAACCTCTTAATTTCTTCTCATGACGACATTTAAAAGCATCCGTTTACCGGGAGTCTTTGCAAACTGTGGATGAATTCCGAGAAAAAAATTCCACAAACTTGCTAAGAAATACCCCACCAAAATTATGGAAGCTGTCATTATTTTGATCATCTGCTCTGAAATGTAAATAAGAAACTATTCTAAATGGGGAACACAGAAAAGTATCAATTACTGAATTTTCATACAATTAACCAATAATAAACCTAATAGTACCAATGAATGAAATACTAAGTAAAATTAATACACTAATTCATTAAGATTTTTTAATTCTAAACGAAATTCAGCAAGGAAATTTTGTAGAATTAAATTATCTTGTCTTTCATGATTATCTCTTCTTTTTTTAGTAGCCGTTAAATTAAATACTAATTATCAGTTCTGACCTGCACGCTAATACAAACTTCGCAAGACTTATATTGACTTTACATGAATGTGCCCTTGATGCTTTGCTTACAAGATCCTCCACACAATCTTCTAACTTGTAAAGCTCATTTCTTCTTCAGCTTTTTTGTATAAATTTATATTTTTATTAAATAGTATTCTGCATTATAATATATTATACGTAAACTATGTCTAAATGGTTTGATTAATATACATTTTACTTAAATTCGTTTGAATCTTCAATAAACAATGACCACTTCGGAACAACGACTATCTTTATGTTTCTATCAGTGGCAATTGTTCAGAGGTTTGACCGTATATGTATTAAATGAATATATTGTATTAACATTTATATTGATGTATATTGTTTAATAATCAATAGAGAAAATAACCAGTTTGATAACGTTATGACCTTTTTATATTTTATCTTTTAAACAGAATAATCATAATTGCCCTAAATTAAAGTTAGTTTTTTAATGCAGTCATTAAATTAATTTAGAATTTAAAATATCGTATTAAACAAACCAAAAACTTAAAAAGCTGGAAAGAGTTCTCGATTGACATTTCCGGCATTCGAACATAAGGTTAAGAAAACCAGGAAGCCCAATAATTTTTAATTATACTGCTTTATAAAATTTAAATAATAGCAAAAGTTTAAAATTTTGTTGAATTACGATAAAATCTTTATTTGAATACAAAATATGTAAGTTTAAAAAAAACACTATGATACATTATCTCAAAGTTAAAATTGTGTGTGGCGCAATCTGTTATGAAGTGTTATTAAAGCAAAATAAGACCTAATTTTGAGAAAAGAGATGCGTTTTTAAAAATATTCTAAATTCCAATAACCAGTAAAATTTTCATTAAGTTCGACCCCATTAGAAATATGACACATGACTTCTCTCTATCTCACTACCCCTCGACCTTTAACCACCAAAATTTAATAGCATTAATGCCCCATATATTGAAATAATCTTGTCAAGTTTAAAATTTTTAGTTTATCCAATCCTGAGATAAGAAAAATAGACGTCGACACACAAACAAAATTTTTGTAAGGTTACTTTTACATTTTTGGGGCTCTTGGAATGCCAAAATATAAAATTGCAAGAAGAAAATAACCGGGAGGGTAGAATTTATCCTGGTAACTTTTCCTCGGGTATCGGATATGGTATCGTTTTATTTTTCACAGACAGATAAAGTTCGACCGAAATGGAATTTTACACTGTTTTCGGTTAAGTTAAACTTATACAAAACATATTAATGACCAAATATCAATAAATGTATTACGCCAAATTTTATTTCCAGAATCTATATATGCTTAGTATTCTAATTACAACTTACAAATTAATATTTAGTTAAACATTATGCAATATTTTTCTTTGTTAATCAACTTGAACCACCAGTGATAATTAAAAGGAGCTACAATTTGCGCTGACATTTGTATAATTTGAACACAATAAAAAACTTTCAATGTAAAGACACTGCTTTATCTCTTCACCAACGATTTCTTATCCACCCCTATCCTATTTATAATAGTAGTACCCTATTTATTTTAAAATGGAATAATTAAAAATATTCAGGAGAATATTCTATATTTTATCCACTAAAAATCAGTAAAATTCATGATTTTTATTTCACAATCTATTGTAATTAAAATTTTAGGTTATTGTACCGGAATTTTTAATTATTAACGAGTATTCATTATATTGTGACATCATCACAATACCGAGCTGAAATTTTTAATCATATTTTTAATTTATTTAATTTAGAATATACGCTCGTCACCTTAAATTACTGTAGTAATGTCTTGCCCCTGTATATCATACTTTTCCTTTAACAATAGAGTCGTGACGATCAATCTATCTAACACCTTTCAGGATAAATCTTTGAAATAAAATAACGTAATTTCCGGTGCAAATCGGAAGTTAGTGTATAGTTAATAGGGGCTTCTTATCTCAAGTTTTTCATATCTGGTCTCGGCTTTCATCTGTCTAACTCCGTTCTCGAGATTAAGAAAGGACAGACAGACAAATGGACGTCTGTTGGAATTTATAGGTCAACAATTTTTTCAAATTGCAACCCAGTTAGAAGTCTATTAAATCAAAATTGTCATATCAATGTCGATATTTGAGTTAATACTGAAATTCCTTCGATATATCGACATTCGCTATATCGGTGTATCGATTTCCGTTTGATATATCGGTTAACGCACAGCACTATTATTAACCCAAATTTTAAAACAATATAGCAACAGTTTGTTTTTATTTTAAATACTCTAGTTTTAGACACGTCTCAATAAAATTTAATCGACACAAATACATTAGCTTTATCTATATTTACATTAACAATGAAGTTTTAAATACATGAAAACTGTTACGTTTCATATAATAACGTTAATTTGATTTAAAAATAAATGTGTTTTTACAAGGAAAGAAACGAAAAGAATAATATGAAACAAATGTAAAACGTGAATCCCAGACCCTTGTAAAAGGGTCTACTTTTAACTAAAACATTTATACTTATTATAAACTAGCTGCGTGTACTCGGCGTTGCTCGGACTTTTGAAGCTGAGGGATTTCTTGTGTTGAAAGAGAGTAATAAAAATAATAGTCTTACTAATTAAAATGTACAGTATATTTATTGACCTGAGTATTTACAATAATGAAACTGCAAAACACAAAAACGTACTCGGGATTAAGATAAGAGATAGTAGTCTTTAGGGGTGGTTGAAGGTGGGGATCATCACAATATTTTTTCTAAGGCGTCGAAGAATGGCTAATTTGTTGAGGATACGTTGAATGGTATAAAAGCTTTTACCTAACATACATACATTTTTTGACTGTTATGTATCTAAAGGGAGCATTTTGTTCTACGAGCATTAAGAAGGCCTTTTCATATATTTATTATGTTTCCCATTCTTATTTTAAACAAATCAATTGGAAAAAGCAGGACCGAAAACCACGAAAACTTCTGAGTCTAATCTCAGCTTAATTCGAATTCATTTGGCAAGTTTATGAATATAAATACTAGGGCCATTTAATTTATACGAATATAAGTATAAGTGCCTTTTCTCCTCGTCATCCGGCCATCTCTTTATATAGTTGTAAAAAGCACGGAATAATTTTAAATGTTTTTAATGCCCTTGATGCTTTGCTTACAAGATCCTCCACACAATCTTCTAACTTGTAAAGCTCATTTCTTCTTCAGCTTTTTTGTATAAATTTATATTTTTATTAAATAGTATTCTGCATTATAATATATTATACGTAAACTATGTCTAAATGGTTTGATTAATATACATTTTACTTAAATTCGTTTGAATCTTCAATAAACAATGACCACTTTTGTGATTAAAAATTGCATCCCGGCATTGTGATGTTGTCGCAATAAATAATTGTTCGTTCTTTATTAAGTTTTCTCACAAAGAAATTGGTTAAAATTTGTCACCCTTCTTCAATTTATTTCCGGTAAAATCGAATTAATTACTAATTTTTCACGATAAATTTTTAACAACTCAATGTATATCGTAGTTTCCCATTAATTGAGATGCATGAAGAATAGGATCATGAAAGGAGGGGAAATTTTTGAATGAAAATGTTTAATTATGAGCAAACCTTGAATGTTAAAATATTTTATTAAAAACCCGTAAAACGAACAGAATAAGGTTTAAGGTATTGTTTCTTTTAATTGTTTAAATCTGAATAACCAGTGATGGATCTACTATAATACTGTACAAGCTTAGGTTTAGGGCCCCTAATTCGGGAGGAACCCTGATAAAGAGAATTTTTATATTATTATTTATTATAAAATGGGGAAAAGCTTAATTTTGAGAGTAGAGATAAATATTTATAAACATTTGTAAATGATAATAACGAGTAAAATCTTCATTAAGTCTCTCCCCATTTGAGATATGATACATGACCCTTTTATCTCCCCATCCCCTTACCATACAAAACCAAAATTTAATTGCATCAATCTCCTAATACACAAACCTCCCAGTAAAATTTCAAAAAATTTTGACAAAAGGCAGAGGAGTTATAAAGTTTCAAATGTAGTGGACAAAATAGTGGATTGACAAACTTTTATAAATTATAACTAGCTGCAAATATCCGCTTCTCTGGGTTTTTATTTGTTCGTACATTTATATGTAATATAGTTTGTATTTTTTTTTACATAAAAGACTGTTTATCTTTCTCTGCCTACCATATACAAACACCATTCATGTGTGATGTGTAGTTTTGGCTAAAAAGTGAAATATAGGGACACACACGTCCATTTATATATATATAGCTATTGATATAGATATAGATAGATGTAGATAGATATAGATATAGATGAACTTTTCAACAATACTATGCCCAATTGTATTCAAATTCTTTCGTTTCTGTTTCATTGTTTATTTTACTTTTCGTTATTTTTGTGTATTATACTGCACTAGCCACCATATAAAAAGGAGAAGATTGATATAATCGACAATTAGGACGAAAAATTGAATTTTATCGTTTTTTTTTGTATGAAAAAAACACAGCAAAATATATACATATATAATGGCTTGCCTTTTTTGTAACCTGTTACCAATGAAATTGTTGGTTTATTTCAGAAAAATAAACAGTTTTGTCAACTAATTTGTAACTTATACTTTATATTGTAGTCTATTACCCCATCGTTTATAACAATATAATACTTTACTCAGAATTCGTATTGTATATTCAAATCACGACAACTTTTCTTTCATTACTGCAAATCATTCTCCAGTTCCTAAAACTTATGTATCAATTTGTGCGATCTTTACTGAAATAATTGCATAAATCTTGTAAGTTTGGTATGCATATTTTCATTCGGAAAATGTTTTGATTCATGCTGTAACAGAGAGTAAGTTACTTTGTGGTTAATACTAGAAAGTTAATCACACATTAACATCTGTAAAATTGAAAGTATTAACAAAGATTATTTTTAATTACTTCTCTAAGATTTCAATGAAATTGTTTTCCTTTCCTTCACCTAGTTGAAAGATATTTTTTCGATCAGGTTTATGATTGATAAAATTAATTTATGGTGTGTTCACAGTGTATTTCATAGAAAATTCAATGTATTAATTCGTTGTAATAACGGACAGCCAGATGCCCGACCGGAATAGAATCTGGACAGATGAAATGATCTCAGGAATTTCTGGGCATTGGTCCATCCGGATATTTCGGGCCTTCTCTCTCACCAAGCGGCCAATTTAGCAAGCCCATTGTGGGCCTGGCCGAACCCATAATAGGCTTGCTGAAAAGATTCATAGGGAGAAGAATTAAATAACGATAATCACATCATTTGCAATGTGTAGATTTAATTACTATTTATAATTTATACAAAATGTCTTCTACGAAAAGATGTTCTACAAATATCCCACATTTACAGGAGATTTTGCTAATTTAAGAAGTCACTAAATCTCCTTTTATTTTAAAATGTCTTATAATTTAAAAAAACAAACTATTTATCTTTCAAATAAAAATTAATATTCAATAATTTATAAGAGAAGCAATTTGCCGGGCTGCAATTTTTAAATCATGTTTTAAATTTATTTAATTTAAAATATATTCTCTCCGCCTCAAATTAGTAGTGGCTTGCCGCTGAACATCATACTTTAACAATAGAGCCGTGCCGGTCATCTATCTTACATCGTTCAGGGAAAATTTAGAATTAAAATAGCGTGACTTCCTGTTTGTATCGGAAGTTCTTGTATAGTTAATCAAGACTTCTTGCCACTATGGTTTTCACTTCTGGTTTTGTCTTTCATCTATCTAACTTCGTACTCAAGATTAAAGGAAGTCAGCCGGTCAGACAGTCGACAGTAGTAATTTATAAGTCCAAAATTTTTCAAATTGCAGCACAATATTAATATTCCACAAATTTCGTTTATAACGAGAAAATTTATATACAGTAAACGATATAGTTTTATATACTTATAGCAGAAAATATATTCAATTCACTTAATCAAAACTATTGTATTCGTTTACAACTGATAGAACACTAAAAGTATGTCACTTATCTACTTTAATCTAGGCAAAGTACTTAACTAGAAATACTTTATACGAAGAATGTCAACATCAAATACAATCAAGAGAAAAATTGAACATAATTTATTAAAAGAATTTATTTCCAAGAGTAAAATCAAATCAATAAATGTTTTCGTTTAACTGTATAAATATAATGTAGAATTTTCATTTAATACATTGCACAGAGTCAAATAAACTTATTATTTTCCAATAAAATAAACAATCCAGCTTTAAATATAATACAGTATTTTTAATGCTTACGAAACCTTAAATTTTAATG